>NW_019241696.1:18862-39516 GCF_002742605.1 Olea europaea var. sylvestris | reverse complement strand
ATAATTTAATTTTTTTTTAGGACTTTCACCAAAGCGAGGCTTTAGATGATCGCTTAGCCCGCCTATAGTCAGGTTGGCCACTGATAATTTGGAAAGTATTATATAGGAAAACCATTTAAAGTTAAATTTCTTTTTCTTTTCCTTTTCCTTTTCCTTTTCCTTGTAGTTCTATTGAGTATGATCACATTTAACATACTAGATATATCATTAGTATAAGGTTCTCGTATGATGTGCACGAGAGGGAATAAAGGAAATAATCTAAAGATCCTTTAATTTAAACATAGTTCAATTTATTTAACATTTTGCTAGACCAAAAATCAAGATTTAAAGTGTCCAACAACTTACCCTGAATTTTTAACTATAAAACATGGGATGCATATATTTTCATTTGAATCTTGCCTTCATTGAGTTGCCTGATTTTTTTATTATTTTTTTAATTTTTTCAAAATTTAAAAATGCATATGATTTTTATGGATAAATATGTACGTAACTTGAGTTTAAACTCTTTGTTCGATATTATACAACAGACATTTAAGAGCTTATCATTCACATATTTTTTGTTTTGTTAATTTATAGATTTTTTGACGAAACTTTTGATAAAATTTTAGTAAATTTTGATAAAAACATGAAATGTACAATTTAAAAGTTGGTAAATATTGTGGTTTCAATGAAATTTATAATTAAAATTGACTATTAGCTTTGATTCAATATTTTAGCAAATTTTAAGCTTTTCCAAATAAGCACTTAATTTGTGCCTAAAACCTTGTTCTTTATTCACGTATTTATAACATTAAGCAACGACGAATCGACTTATTTGGACCACTAATGTTCCTCTCTCAAACAATTTCTTAATGTTTAAGGGTAACCTCACAACTTTCTTTGTTTCTTCTTTATTAAACTACCTTTTTGAAGGTTCGTTTGGTGCATTTTGCATCTCCATCCATGTGGATCAACTCAAACAACCTACTGGTGGATCAAAACTGACGTCTTTTACATTTAAGTGATTGTTTAAGTTATTTTTAAACATCAAAATTTGCTGATAACTGTGAACATGTTCGGACCACTCCAAAGATCACGCAGAACCAACCATTTCAACGCACTTCCTCTTTTAGTGAAATTCATTCTATTCGACCAAACATTTCAATCATGCCCTAGCAGTCTTCTTCCCTGCCTATAAAAATTGACGTGATAGTAAATTTATTTTCAAAAATTTTAAATTAAGAGTAGTTTAACTTGTTCTTCAGTTTTAGAATTGGCATGTAACTACAAACATATTCCGCACACTTAAAACATTATATCAAACCAATAATTTTTCATGCACTCCCTCTTTGTCGACATTCAATTCTATTCAACCTAACACGTTAACCATGATATACCATTTCCATCCCCACTTATCAAATCAAAGCAACTTATTGGTGGATTAAAAGCAACGTGATAATTAATCGACTTTCAAAATTCCAAAATTAAGAATTTATTTAAATCATTTCTTAATATTAAAATTGTGTAATTACGACAAGCATGTTAGGGCACGGAAAGGATTATGATAATATACATATTTTCGTGCAATTCCTCTTTATTGAAATTCAATTACATTAAGCCTAATATATCAGTCATGTGGTCTCCTTCACCTCAGATCAATCTAACAACAAATCGATGGATCAAAATTGAAATGTAATCAATCAATTTCCAGATTTTCAAATTTTTTAATTTGTTTAACTCATTGCTATGTTTCCAAATTAACAAAATAATAATAATAATAATAATAAAAAATTTGATGGACTGCAAAATGGAAAGTTTATAATGAACAACATACGAATTTTCACGCCTTTTCTTTTCAATACCATTTAATATCTCAATTAAATAATCTACCTATTAATTGATGTGGAACATATACGCTTAGTGAATCATGTCTGGTTGCTTACTCATTTTACCAGATTATCTTCCAAATTATTATTTTAGAACAGTTGATTGCCTCAAAAAATTCCAAACACGCCATTGCCACCCATCAATTAGAATGAGAATTGTAATTGTAAACATTGGTTTGTACTTTAAAAATTCGAAATTCAATTATAGAAAATTAATTACAAAATCTTTGCTATTGGATTTCATAGATTTGCTACGTGTTAGGAGTATAATTCAAATATGAGTCTTTTGAAGAGGCGTATTCGACTTGGACTAGAAGAATATTAATCTAGGACTTGAGGAAACTAAGTTGAATAAAGAAACAAAATCCTGTTGAAATTGAGTCTCCTAATTGTAATATATTTTCTTGCCTTTTAGGACTTTTCTAGGGTTGACCTATAAATACGAGGCTCCTCTAGTCAGTTTATAGAGCGTAATATAGAAGCAGTATTGCTAGTCTTTCTTATATTCTCCATATTGTTCAGTTTAATAAACATCGTTCTCCGCGTTAATCCCTTTTTGTTTTCTTTACTTTTTAACCTTGTTTTTCGTGGTGTGATCTAGTATACTTCAATATTGTCATTATAATCTCGTTCTCCAAAATCCATTGGAATCAACGTGTGTTATTGGAGTTTCCGCGCCCAACAAGTGGTATCAAAGCGAGGTTGTTGATTTTCTATGAATTGGTTGAGATTCTTTCGAGATGGTTGGGCTGAAGTATGATGTTCCGCTGTTAGATCGCAATACAATGTTCTCATTGTGGCAAGTAAAGATGAGGGCTATTTTGGCACAGTTGAATTTTGATGACGCGTTGATGGGTATTGAGAGGATACCAGCTGGTTGGATAATAGAGGACAAACAACGGAAGGATCGGAATGCTGTTACATTGATTCATCTTCATCTTTCCAACAATATTTTGCAAGATGTCTTGAAGGAGAAAACGGCGGCTGCTTTGTGGTTGAAGTTGGAGCAGTTATGTATGACTAAAAGTCTTACAAGTAAATTGGCTCTCAAGCAAAAGCTGTATTCACATTGCATGGCGGAAGGAGAGTCATTGGAAGACCATATTGTCGTGTTCAAGGAAATAGTTACAGGTCTGGAGATGTTGGAGGTTAAGTACGATGAAGAGGATTTTGCCTTGATCACGTTGTGTTCGCTACCTGGATCTTATGCATCGTTTCGAGATACTATCTTGTATAGTCGAGATAATTTGATTATAGAAGATGTCTATGATACTTTGCACTCAAAGGAGAAAATGAAGCATTTGATTGGAGCTACATCAAGGGATGGGGAAGCTCTTGTATCTCAAGGTGCTCGATGAAGAGGCAGATCGAGAGTCAAATTTAGCAATGTGACCTGTTACTACTGCAAAAGGAAGGAACATATTCAGAAGGATTGCGATATGTTGCAGGCTAAAAGTGATTTAACTGCAAATCATGGGGTGCAATGACACGACCCTTCCCGAATCACCCTAGTGGACCCGAAATGTGACGTGCGCGGATGATAGATGCTGACTAAATGTCAAATCTATCACCAAGGCTGACTATGAATTACTTTAAAAAATGCAACAAAATCAAATGCTTATATAAAATATAATGCAATGGGCCCAAAATTACATCGTGTTTTATCAAATTGACTCATCAACATGTCGTGTAGCTCTAACTTTGAAATCACCAGACTCCTCAAGCTATCAAGGACCAATATTACCTGTGAGAATAATTTTTGGAAAATATGAGTTGATAGCTCGGTGAGTGGAAGAGTTCGAAAATAATTATACTTTTTCAATTTTACATTTCTATCAAAAATTGAGTTCATACCATTTAATAATTCACAAGATAACATCATGTAATTATAACCAAAAGTGAAATATTCACATAAGGTTGTAAAATATCATCACAAAATCATTATATAATATCAGCTGATAACCATGCTATAATCTTATCACATCAAACGTGTTGAAAAATTCACCAAAGATGTACCGTCTGACTGAAATATGTAATCCGTCTCTCGGGCTAAGAACTTTCGCCACGGGCCTTTGGCTCCCTCCATTAACGAAAGTCGATCTCAAAGACCTCTCCTAATCAATTCTAGAACATGGTCAATGCCCCTCTGTGAACTATATGTATACGATTAAGACCAATATCAGGTCAAGACCCTTCGTGTAGGATAGAACACGACCAAGGCCCCTCTGTGAGCTAGAAGAAGTATATAATCATGTGTACTTTTCTAACCGATCTCAATATTGCATGTCTCACATAGCAAACAAATTTCAATATCACATGTCTTACATAACAAGTCACAAATATGTCATAAATAATCTTTGATATTCCACGTGTATCATAATAAAAGAGATTTACATAATAACCATATAATTCGAACATATAATTGCACATACTTTGACAATATACTTAATTTATAATTATTTTTAAAATATTTATATTTTTTCACTCACAGTACTATGTTCGCAAAATCAACCCGGTTGGTAAACTGTTCTGATATCAGTATCGTTATCTGAAATATGATATAATTTTTAGATAAACAATTAATTATTTTAAATAATTTCAATAATTAAATAGGCGATACCCAAACTTAATCATTTCACGTTTGAGCGATTTCTACAATCTCTTTAATAACTAAAACTAGTTTTTCTTTCGCTTTACTCAATTTCATAGTTTATTATACTTAACTCCTTCAATAAAATCGCATTTAATCTAACAATCTAACAATTATATAATCAAACATAACTTGACAATAAGTAATTTTTTACTTACATTTCAATATTGAGAAATTCAAGTTTAATAATTTAGACCACTTATTTTCTAACAACATAGGCGAACTTTCCTTTTTTTTCCCTTCCTCTTCACCCTTTTTTTCTTCTTTTTTTTTCTTCTTTTTCCTTTCTCTTTTCTCTCTGGTTCGTTATCTCTCTCAGTTTGTGTTTTGTGTGTGTCTTTGGTGTATATGGATTGGATTACACACACATATATATAAAACAATGGGAATGGATTTGTTTTGGGCAAACCGCCTACAGTTTCCTTTTCCTTTTTTTTCTTTTTTTTAAGATATTAAATTAAGGTATTTCAAATTTCATCCCATAACTATAATTACAATACAAGTTCCCAACCTTTATATAATTTAACATTTAGTCATCTTATTTGTCATACTGGAAGCTAAATCCCAAAATTTATTTTTATATCATTTCGGGCCCTCTTAAGTACTAGCAATTTCAAATTTAAACCCAGTGAAAATCATTCATCCAATTTAAATCCTTATTTGGCTTTAATTTTGACTATATAATTCATTGACTTTGACTGTAATTGAGTGAGGTGTAACAATCTTACCACCTTCAAAGAATTTCGTCCTCGAAATTCAATCAACTAAGATTTGAATACCCAAATGTACAAAGCATACCTAATGAATGACTTTCTGTAATAACCTTAACTAGACACAATTCATTCTTTTATATCTTGCATCTTATTTGGCTTTTCCGAGTTGAGATCTTTATAATTTCACAGATAACTTTAAAGTACAAGTTAAATCTAATATCTATTTACTAAGCCTTAGAAATAGACAATACTTTCTTTAATACCAATTAACCATTGTAACTCCACCATTAAACAATTAGGCCCAACTTTTAAATAACACCTCAAGGAGCAATATATGATATTCTCAACTTTTCATTTTACCCCATCGTAGAAATATTCAATTATTTCCCAATTTAAAGTTCAAGATACGACCTTCCATGTTACTCGAAATCTTCACCTCCTTTTTTTTTCACTATAACAATGGTCACATATTAAGATTCAATAGCTTTCTTTTGCAACTTTCATCCTAATAAATAAGCTTTCGAAATATGTAAGCATCATATATAACCTCAAAAGAGTTATTTGTAGCGAGTTCTTATATGCCAACTTCAATTTTCACCATTTCAAATAAAAATATACCTTAAATTCCGATGATAGTAAGTATCGATGTTTCTCGCAATGCGATGACACCACATTTCCTAAATTCAACCCCAACATAAACAACTATAAATCATGTTTTAATCATGCCTTTTCAACAATCTATAGTATCATCCATAATTTATAAGTTTACTTCAAAATACTTTCTAAGCTTTAACATAAATCATTATCGTGAATCAATCACTTATCATCTTTAGATATAAGAGCAAATATTTCCTCAAAATTTCCTGATAGCAAAACTTTTAACGTTTCTATACTCATATAAATTTTGTTTTTTCTTTCTATGAAGAGAAAATAATAATATTTAATCATGAAAATCTATACTCTTATTCCATAAATGGGTCGTTAATCATCATCACTGCATAATCCTTCTTGTATATCGCATAAAGACCTTTAACTAAGATTATAACCCAAAGATACTGTCCCACAATTGAATAAAATTTACATTCAATGATCATCCTAAACTTCAAACTATTCGACATATCATCCATATATTCCATAGCAAATAGATCTCAATAAAAATGAAATACTTTATACGTGAAATCCAAAAATACAATTGAAAATCACCCAAAAATTATATTACTAAAAATTCATTAAATTCATCTTAACTTCAAAATTTAACTCAACGCTTCCAAATTGTATGGAATATGACACAATAATCCAACAAATGGCCTTAACAGAATTAATTAACTTAATAACACAAATCTATCATCACATTATTTGCTATAGGGCAACCATTATATTCATTTACATGCTATTCACCACATCATGTTATGATTATGTAACCTTGACATTTATCGTCATATTGTATGACCTAAAATATTTAATTATGTCAATTTTCCTTAATATCACAAGATAATAACCTTCATATTTATCACATGAACATTTCACACATTAATATACCGCATGTTAATTTCCCAATCTCAATAAATTTCAACTCTACCATTCTCTAATTTTTTTTTTTCACATAACATACCTAAATGCACATATTCATTTAATTCATTTTTTTAAAGCAACAAATCACCCCCTAATAGGTAATCATTATGAAGTTCACCCCTATTATTCTCACATTCCTTGTAATCACACCACTTATAAATAATCGAAATAATTGGAATTACCATTAATTTTCTCAATGCCTAAAATACACGATAACGAATTGTTATCTATCAATCCGCAAATCATCATTTTGTCTTCCACAATTTCTTATCATATAGAATAAATATACACCATTATGATTTCTATTATCATCCCATATAAATGGCCACGAATCACCACAAAATTTTGATAACGCCACTAATCATTTAGTTTCCCAAAATAATTAAAATTCCTCACCTGATTATCACCATTTACACATATAATATTGTTTTCACTGTTAGTATAGTACAAGCTAGAACTAGGGATTTCCCAAATGTATATTAAAAACCATGAAATTCTACACAAAGATTGGTACTTAAATGGTTGTACCCTATCACTTTGAATGCCTATACATAAACAACCTGTAAAATCATTAAAATCTGTAAAACTCTCAATAGGTTAAATACACCACAATTTCAATCCAACAAATAATAACTATTTCCACCAATCGGATCATTGCAACTATCATATTTACATACTAATCTTTTCTGGATCTGTTAAAAAAAATATTTTTCTGTCATTTTTTGGTTCCCATACATTCGAGCTAGAGAGCTTGTGATTTCTGCCACCACAACATGTGAATATACCTACTGAACATGCATGAACCATAAAGATTTTCAAAACCATACTCTGATACCACTTTGACACGACTAGTCCCGAATCACCCTAGTGGACCCGAAACGTAACGTGCACTGATGATAGATGCTAACTAGATGTCAAATCTATCACAACGGCTGACTATGAATTACTTTAAAAAATGCAACAAAATCAAATGTTTATATAAAATATAATGCAATATGCCCAAAATTACATCGTGTTTTATCAAATTGACTCATCAACATGTCGTGTAGCTCTAACTTCGAAATCACCAGGCTCCTCAAGCTATCAAGGACGAATATAACTTGCGAAAATAATTTTAGGAAAATATGAGTTGACAGCTCAGTGAGTGGAAGAGTTCGAAAATAATTATACTTTTTCAATTTTACATTTCTATCGAAAATTGTGTTCATACCATTTAATAATTCACAAGATAATATCATGTAATTATAACTAAAAGTGAAATATTTACATAAGGTCGCAAAATATCATCTCAAAATCATGATATAACATCAACTGATAACCATACTATAATCTCATCACATCAAAAGTGCTGAAAAATCCACCAAAAATGTACCCTCTGAAATATGTAATCTGCTTCTCGGGCTAAAAACTTTCGTCACGGGCCTTTGGCCCCCTCCGTGAATGAAAGCCGGTCTCAAAAATCCCTCCTAATCAATTCTAGAATACGTCCAAGGCCCCTCTGTGAACTATATGTACACGATCAATACCAATGTCAGGTCAAGACCCTCCGTGTAGGATAGAACACGGCCAATGCCCCTCTGTGAACTAGAAGAAGTATATAATCATGGGCACTTTTCTGGCCGATTTCAATATTACATGTCTCACATACCAAACAAATCTCAATACCACATGTCTTACATAGCAAGTCACAAATATGCCATAAATAATCTTTGATATTCCACATGTATCATAATAAAAGAGATTTCCATAGTAACCATATAATTCGAACACATAATTACACATACTTAGACAATATACTTAATTTATAATTATTTTTAAAATATTTATATATTTCCACTCATAGTACTATATTTGTAAAATCAACCCGGTTGGTAAGCTGTTCTGATGTTAGTATCGTCGCCTGAAATACGATATAATTTTTAAATAAACAATTAATTATTTTAAAGAATTTCAATAATTAAATAAGCGATACCCAAACTTAATCATTTCATGTTTGAGCGATTTCTACAGTCTCTTTAATAATTAAAACTAGTTTTTCTTTCACTTTACTCAATTTCATAGTTTATTATACCTAACCACTTTAATAAAATTGAATTTAATCTGACAATCTAACAATTATAAAATCAAACATAACTTAACAATAAGTAACATTTTACTTACCTTTCAAGATTGAGGAATTCAAGCTTAATAATATAGACCACTTATTTTCTGACAACATAGGCGAACTTTCATATTTTTTTTCCTTCCTCTTCTCCCTTTTTTATCTTCTTTTTCCTTTCTCTTTTCTCTTCCTTTTCTCTCTAGTTCGTTTTTTCTCTCAATTTGTGTTTTGTGCGTGTCTTTTGGTGTATATGGATTGGATTACATATATATATATATATATATAAAACAATGGGAATGGATTTATTTTGGACAAACCGCCTGCAATTTCCTTTTCCTTTTTTTTTTCTTTTTTTTTAAAGATATTAAATTAACGCATTTCAAATTTCACCCCATAACTATAATTACAATACAAGTCCCCAACCTTTATAGAATTTAACATTTAGTCATCTTATTTATCATACTAGAAGCTAAATCCCAAAATTTATTTTTATATCATTTCGGGCCCTCTTAAGTACTAGCAATTTCAAATTTAAACCCCGTGAAAATCATTCATCCAACTTAAATCCTTATTTGGCTTTAATTTTGACTATATAATTCATTGACTTTGACTGTAATTGAGTGAGGTGTAACATGTAACCTTTGAATTCAGACAAAACCAACATAGTTGAGAATTGTTCAGATGGCGAAGAGATGATGTTGACCGTGGTATCTGATGTGAAATCTAGGCCTGACGAGGAATGGATATTCTTAATTCAGCACGTTCGCACCTTATGTGTTCCGATAGGAATTTATTTCAGACATATGAGGCTGTTCAGCAAGGTGGAGTTGTAATGGGGAACAACTAATCTTGCTGTATTGTTGTGATAGATCGAGTAAGATTGAGGCTGCGGGATAGAACATTTAGAATAATTGATCAAGTTCAACATGTTTCTGACCTAAAAAGGAATCTCATTTCACTAAGTATCCTGGATGTAAAAGGGTATAAATTCTCTGGAGGAGGTGGAGTCTTGAAGGTCCGAAAGGGAGCCTGAGTTATACTGGAGGGACAGAAAAGATCCCAACTGTACATTTTGCAAGAAAGTGCAGATCTAGTTAAGAGGAGACATTTGGACAAGTTTAGTACTGTGGTGGAAGTTCAGCTTGGTACAGTACCTCTTGTGTTGGGCTCTGAGTCGATTTAGAACACAGTTAAGGAGAGTGTTGGTGATTCCGCTTTACTATCAATTTCAGCGGATACACTGTGTTCAGTTGCTGGAGTAGGACTCATCGAGCGTAGGTACCAGGATGTCAGCAATGTTTGGAATGCTTCTAGAGACATTGGAGGCGACAGTTCCAACAAGGGGCCTTCTGATCAAGTATCTAGTTTGGTTCCTGTTATAGGGTGTGCTTCGACCCTGTGTGATCAACATTAATTTCTTGGTGGAATTGGGAACCATGGGGATTGGGTTCGGGTGTCGGTTGTGGACGCCGAGCAGAGGACGAGTGTTTAGTTTATATGGAGTGGTTACTGTGTTGAGGACATTAGACAAGTTAATTTCGATACAGATGAATTTGAAATTTAGGAGTTTCATTCGTAGCACCGAAATTTGAGTCAAGGTAGAGATTGTTAGGAGTATGACTCAAATAAGAGTCTTTTGAAGAGACGTATTCGACTTGAACTAGGAGAATATTAACCTAGGGTTTAAGGAAACTAAGTTGAATAAAGAAACAAAATTCTGTTAAAATTGGGTCTCCTAATTGTAATATATTTTCTTGTCTTTTAGGATTCTTCTAGGGTTGACCTATAAATACTAGGCTCCTCAGCACAGTTTATAAAGAGTAACATAGAAGCAGTATTGTTAGTCTGTCTTATATTCTCCATATTGTTCAGTTTAATAAACATTATTCTCTGCATTAATCACTTTGTGTTTTCTTTACTTTTAAATCTTGTTTTTCGTGGTGTGATCTAGTATATTTCAATATTGTCATTATAATCTCGTTTTTCAAAATCCATTGGAATCAACGTGTGTTATTGGAGCTGTTGAGACCGATTGACTGATAATGCAGGAATTGAGATTTAATGAATTCCACTTGTTGTAATTGAAGTATTGAACAAGATCACAAATAACCCAAGAACAAGATTAAAGTAAGTAAAAGAAGAACTGGCAGAAGGAACGATGTTTTATTAATTCACTATGAAAGGAGAGCACAATACAGCAAAAGGCTTTTTAATAAAACTGACAGAGGAGCCTTGTATTTATAGTATAAAATCTAGCCCTAAAAGAGTTTCAAAAAAGATAAGAAATCTAATGCAATTTAGACTTCTATTTGAGTCACACTTCTAACAATCTCCACCTTGACTAAATTCCGGTGCAACGAACGAAGCTCCAAAATTTCTCCACCTTGAGAAATGATCCGTCTGCATCGGAATAACCAAGCTCCTCAACACAGTAACCAAACTCTCCACGAAAACATATTCCTCCGCCCGGCGTCCACACGCGACACCCGAACCCAAACCCGGGTTCCCAAAATTCCTCCTGGAATTAACAATCGCTGGACAGGGTCGAAGCACACCTTGTAGCACAAACCACATCAAATGCACAATCAGAAGGTCCCTTGCCAATATTGTCACCTTCAATGATTTTTAAAGCATTACAGACATCTCCAAAACTGTACCTACGCTCCTTGAGTCCATTGGCATTACAAGAACACAGTGTACCCGTTAAAATTGGTGGCAAAACGAAATTACCAACACTCCCTTGAGCAAAGTTCTTAATTGATCCAGAGCCAAACCCAAGAGATACTGTACCAAATTGAATGTCCACCACGGTACTAAACTTGTCCAAATGTCTCTGAACTGATTCTGCGCTCCCCTGCAAGATGTACAACTGGGATTTCCTCTGTCCCTCCAGTACAACCCGGACACCCCTTCGAACCTTCAAGACTCCACCTCCACCAGAAAATTTGTACCCTTTTTCATCCAAGGTACTCAGTGATATGAGATTCTTTGTCAAGTTTGGAACATGGCGAACCTGATCAAGTGTCCTCACTATTCCATCCTGTAGCCTCAATCTGACCCGACCGATTCCTGCAACCCGACAAGATTGGTTGTTTCCCATGACAACTCCACCTTACTTCACCGTCTCATATGTTAGAAACAAAACCCTATTGGGACACATATGATACGAACAAGCAGAATCCAGAATCCACTCTTCAGGTTTGGATTTCCCGTCAGATACGGCCAACATCACATCTCCATCATCACAAATTTTTTTAGCAATATTAGTCTCGTTCGAATTACCTGATTGCCCTGCATGATTTGCATGTAAATCATCTTTACCTTGCAACTTGTTGCAATCTTTGTTGATGTGTCCTTTCCTCTTGCAGTAATAACAATACACATTGTTGTACTTCACCTTCGATCTACCCCTCCGTCGATCACCATGAGTAACAAAAGCATCCCCACTTCTAGATGCAGGATTTCCAACCAACAACTCCATCTTCTCTTTTGAGAACAGGGCGTCGTATATCTTCTCGATGGATAACGTATCACAACTATACAAAATAGTATCATGAAATGACAAAAAAGAACTAGGTAGCGAACACAATAGGACCAAGCTAGATCCTCTTCATCATATTTTACCTCCAACATTTCTAATCTGCAACGATCTCCTTGAATACAGCAAGGTGGTCCTGCAGTGACCCTCCTTCTGCTATGCGATGAGAATACAACCTCTGCTTTAGAGTCAGTTTACTCGTCAAACTTTGTCATGCATAACTCTCCAGCTTGAGCCACAAAGCAGCCGCTGTCTTCTCTTTCAAAACATCTTGCAGCAAATTGTTGGATAAATGAAGTTGAATTTGCGGTAAAGCCTTCCGATCCTTCTGTTGTTTCTCCTCCATAGACAAGTTTGCTGGCATCCTATCAAAACCCAGCAAAGCATCATCAAGATCCATCTGCGTCAAAACAGCTCTCACCTTTACTTGCCACAGCGAAAATCTTGTATTGCGATCCAATAGCGGAATTTCATACTTCAACGAATTCATCTCTGAAAAATCTCAATCAAATCACGAAGAACTTGCAACTTGCAACACCCAAAATTGAAAACTACCGAACGTGCAAGGGGCAAAATAGTCCAGAACCACAATTTTGCCCAAAATTGAAATTGGACACCACCATAAGGTCCGTTTCGTTGTCCGAAGAAAACTGCCTGAAGACACCATTGCCGAAAAACGCTGCACGAGCCACCACTCTCCTCGTTGGAGTTCCATCGCCGGCTACCGTCCGGAAACGCGCCGACAACTTGTGATCCTTTCTAGACCGTCTCTGCCTGCTGAGTCCACTGGTGGTGTTCGTTTCTCCAAACTTTTTTTGATTTGACCAAAAAACGCAAAAATAGATTCGGCAGAAAGTCGAAAAATTGGACAGATTCGTTTTCTGATTTTCTGGTAATTTTCAGACGATTTTTTGATCAGTTTCAGGTAAAAAATCCACCAATACCCCGCTCTGATACCACTTGTTGAGACCGATTGACCAATAATGTAGGAATTGAGATTTAATGAATTTCACTTGTTGTAATTGAAGTATTGAACAAGATCACAAATAATCCAAGAACAAGATTAAAGTAAGTAAAAGAAGAACTGGTAGAAGGAACGATGTTTTATTAATTCACTATGAAAGGAGAGGACAATACAGCAAAAAGCTTTTTAATAAAATTGACAGAGGAACCTTGTATTTATAATATAAAATCTAACCCCAAAAAAGTCCAAAAAAAAGTAAGAAATATAATGCAATTTCGACTCCTATTTGAGTGACACTTGCTTCCGCGCCCAACACTAAGTTTCACGCAATAAACTTCCAAGCGGCCGCCTTGGGAAATTCAGATTATGCAGCCATGTTTTGAAGCTGGAATCAGTCCTTTTTGTCACTGTTCAAGTATTTATGTATGTATGCAATGTATTTATAAATGTATGTAAGCACAAAGGATTAAGAAAACGGCCTGAATCTATAATTTTTTAATCCCAAATTTTTTTTTAATCGAAATCTCGCAAAATCTCGGTACCCTTAACATCTTTCTATAATCTGTACTTCTTCAATATTCTGAGAGTAACCCCTTTTGGTAAAGCTCTGTATCTTTATAGAATTTTTGTTATATTTGTTTCCGGGTTGTGTTGTATATATAAAATAGCAATCCTGGAGTTGCCGGAGAGTGTAGAAACGACTGACGTTGAACACCCACAACAGCCGTGCCGAGAGTACCGTGCGGCGGAGATCTAGTGCCGTGGAAGTACTGGAGTCAGAATCCAACTCTTTTGAGTCGGTGAATGACAATGAAATCGATTTCATTAACACCAATGGTATGGGAAATCTGTGTGGAAGAGTGGTGGAATCGATGCGGGAAGAGCCTACTGAATTACCCTAATGCTAATATTATGTATAAAGCTATCAATTCAAATTCTGCACGCCCAAAAATACATTTACATTCATCTATTGCCCGTTTAGTTTGGTAAGTGCTTTACGGAATTAGTTGGTTTCTGATTTAATGTCTCAGGAACAATGGGCTTATGAATTACCCTATTTAAATTGGGTTGTCAATGTAGTTTAAAGTAGTAAGTTAAGAAATGGGTTTTCTCGAGTGTCATTTGTTGTGTTTATGGTATGCCCATCCGAAAGTTGTCCTTTCTTTGTGTTGTTCTGTTATTTTTTTGGGGTCGGGGGTATTCTCAGGAAGTTATGAAATGTATATAGGGCGAGAAAGTAACCTATAGAAAATTATGAGTAATTTCTGACATGGGCATGAGAACAGACGGAGATTCGAGTAAGAAGATGGTATAACTAAATGGCATTCATTGTCCCAATGTAAAATTATGAGCAATTTGTATGCATCGACTGGTACGATTATTATTTCTATGTGATGGGAAATCTGTGTGGAGGATTGGTGGAATCGGTGCGGGAAGAGCCGACTGAATTATCCCTAATGCTAATATTATGTATAAAGCCATCATTTCAAATTCTGCACGCCCAAAAATACATGTGCATTCATCTATTGCCCGTTTAATTTGGTAAGTGCTTTACGGAATTAGCTGATTTCTGATTTAATGTTTCAGAACACAACGATCATGACTGGGTTATTTTATTTCACTACCTATCTTGCAGTCCTGAGTGCTCATGGACTCATTTGATGTCCAGCTGCTTTCATTCGGAAGATAGCGCGGAAAGGAAAATCCTATGGCATTAGTTGATAGGGAAAGAAATTTTTGTTATGATATGTTGTCCGAGTTAAAAAATGGGCATATGAATTACCCTATTTAAATTGGAGCTGTCGATGTAGGTTAAAGTAGTAAGTTAAGATGTGAGTTTTCTCGAGTGTCATTTGTTGTGTTTATGGTATGCCCATCCAAGAGTTGACCTTTCTTTGTGTTGTTCTGTTATTTTTTTGGGGTCGGGGGTATGCTCGGGAAGTTATGAAATGTAAATAGGGCGAGAAAGTAACCTATAGAAAATTATGAGTAATTTCTGACATGAGCATGAAAACAGACGGAGATTCAAGTAAGAGGATGGTATAACTAAATGACATTATTTATCCCTATAGAAAATAATACTGGGACGAGTATTATTTCTAGGGAGAATTTGGGTGACCAAGATGGGGGCGAGTTGGGTAGTATTGTGCAGACCATATTGATAGGGTAATTAGCTCTTCTTTCTTCCAAGCATTGATTGGATAAAAAATTTTGCTGAGTAAGGCTACAATTGCTGAATTCTCTTTATTCTATTGCTGAGTAGGCTACAATTGCTGACTGGAAAGTTCATTGATTGCAGCCTGTACACAAGTGGATGTTCCGACATATATATTTTTCATGCTTATGGAATGGGATACTTAGGGGAATTTACTTCCTCTATGAAACCTTAAGCTTTTTGTTAGATAGATAAAATAAGTTCTTCTGCTTCCTACCCTGTTATTTCTTTTATACGTGATTGTAATAAAATTGATACAAAATAATTGGGTTTGGGATTGTATGACCCAATTATGATTACATGAGTAATTAGTTGTAGTCTGATTTCACGATGAATAAATTAGTATTGTACTTAGTGACCAATCAATGAATTTTTATTATATATTCAAACATGAGAGATTAGATTGGTGTGTTATTAGATTCCTAAATAACCTAAACCAAAAAGGGATTACATTATTAAGTTCAAATGTAACCTAAAATAAGAGTAAAAATTGTAACTTTATGCTCCAAGATTGCTCTTTCCGATCTTTTGAGATCGAAAGAGTTTATACTTTTGAATCAAGGATTTGTAGTAAATTTTGAGAAGACCGGTCATGATGATGATACTGTGAGGCCTAACTTTTGCAGTTATTACTTTTATAGTCTTACATTAATCTATAGTTGTACTCGGTCTTTGACGTTTTCAGCCTAAAATATCATTTTATCACTTTGCCTCTAGCGAGACTTATATGTGCATTATATATGACTTTTTTGGCAATCTATTTGATCTACTTTTCCATTTTCAATGTAGGGAAGTGCTATTTTGATTGTATTCCTTGTATCTGCTATGTTTCATGAGGTATGATGCCTTTTCCCACTTTCATATCTCATTTCAATTTATATTTATGCTCCCATATCACTCCTTTTATCAACTTTTGTTTGATTACCGTTGTGCATCGCCATCCCTTGCCACATATTCAAGTTTTGGGCATTCATTGGCATTATGTTTCATGTTATAGCAGTTTTAACTTGCATTGCTGATTAAAGATATCATAGTTTTGAGATTTAGCCTCTGTTTGAGCCTCATTTTTTTGTCCAAAATGCATTTTGAAATAGTATTTTGCTGAATCATTTATGTTTAAAAAATAAGAAAAAATTTTGGGTTTCCGTGTAAAATTATTTTGTGGAAGAATGTGTATTTGAAAATGAGTTTTGAAAAAATGGGAGCCACACATGGGCTTAGTATTATTCATGAATTCTGATTTTGCCATTGAACAGGTTCCTTTTATTATCATAACAAATTACTTGCAAGACAAGTTCAAAAATTCGATGGTACGTTTTTTCCTCAAATATCGCTCTTGTTGAGTTCTTTTTTCTGTCCTCGTCAATTCTGGCAAAAAAAATTCTTTTTGTTTTTTTAACCCTACTTTGAGTTCTCAAGTTGCACGAATATGCATTATGGTTTGAGGAACAAATTTTTTATTAAATAGGGGAAGTAAAGTTTGATTCCGTTAGCAGCACTTTCGCTGAAGTAGTCTTATAGTTGCTTAACGAATTGAAGTAAAACTTCTTGGAGTATTTATTCGAACAGGAAGTCTTGCTCTTCATACATATTATTTCGCCCCAATGGTTTATTTGCTCTCTAATCTAAAAACGACGCTCGTTTTTCATCTTTCTCCAAGGGGGCAACATGATATTTTGGTGCTTTTTAGCATACTAGGTCAACCCATGTGTGAACTGCTATATTATCACGACTTGATGAATCGAAAGGCTAGTACAAAATAACATCCCCGCAACAATTTTGTTAAAAGAGCGAGATTCCCTCGAGGTTACAGCTAACAGATTATGCTCTTACTATTTTCGATATGTTCCTATATTGGCTTTCGTGCAGCTTCGTCATCCGCCTTGGCCAAGACGATATATGAACTTAGTGCAATACAATTTTGATTCAAAATGTAACATATTAGCATCGAGTAGTTACTTCGACTATATAAATTTTTACTACAAGGATTGTGATGTATTCATAAACTTTTCTAGTTCTAATGTTTCATGCTACTCTCTTTGTCCCAAAAAGATATGCTTTCTCATCCCCCCTCCCACCCAAATTATAGGTCACTTTCATTGTTAAGGATATGATTGATTTTTAAGTAATGCTATTAAGCACCATTGGTGTTTGACACCAGTTTAGATGGAAACACTAGTTACATTAAATTACATGTTCAATTAAATGAATTACATAATTTTACTTTTAACTGAACCTATCACATAGTGTCACATTGATTGGTGTTCTAACAACACTTGTGTTAAATATCATTATTCTTGATTTTTTTTTTATTTTTTTTTTAGTTTTCTAATATGCTCTTATTTAACAATCATGCTATTTGAACAATTTTTTTTTAATCAGTTTTGGTTGATGGACATACTTGTTAACATCATATTCATCTATTTCAAAAACTATTTTTAAAATTAATAGTTTGAATTTTGATAACATTAATGTTGTTATCCATCATTGTCCACTATAATTATACAAATATATTAATTCTTTATTTTATGTGCTTTGTTTTCAATAAATATAAATTATTATTCCTATTCAAGCCATTATTCAGTTTAGGGACATTAGGAAAAATGTAAGTGAAATTTATTTTTCAACTATATGGATTATATTTTATTAATTTGTGAAAATGGATCTTTGTGGGATGGAAGGAGTATTTCATTTCTATAAATTGATTAAGAAATAAAATAATTAAAGTAAATTGTCGGGTCCAGCTACCTTGTTGGCTTGACTTGGGGTTTGGTTTAGACATGGCATGTCAAAAATTGTGGGTCGTGGTGGTCTTATAGTTGACTAGTTTTACACTTTTATGCAAGATTTGGGGGTGAAACAATCATGCTTGATGTACATTATTGTTTACACTTTTTTACGCGTCATTGTCCCATTGGACAGTTTAGAAAAAAAAAATTAGTTTTTCCATCCAATTGTTTGTTGGCAACAATGCAAATGACAACAATAGTGTAAAAATCAGGGTACAAATGATATAAACCTGAGAAGAAAGATGAGGATACAGAGTAGAACAACCATTGACAAGTTTCTTTTCGGAATAGTACTGTGTATACCATAAATCAGTACTATCTCGTATGAGTGTTGTCATGGTGCAAAATTATTACTGCTTCCATGTCTCAAGGATAGTCCATTTTCCAGCAATTTATTTATTTATTTATTATTATTTTTTTCCTTCCAAAGAAAGCCTCATTGCCCAACAACGTGATCTTGTGGTTGCCTTCTTGCCTATTTTCAATTGCATGCATGTAATCTCTCAATCTCTCCATTTCTCTATCTATATGTATATAGCATTGGAAAGGTCGGGAGATTGCTAAAGGATTATTAGAACAAAATATTTTATAGTGAAGTAGAATGTATTGGATAGGCGAATGCATAATGCACCCCTTACTTGCCCTTCAATTACTCGAAGTCGACACTTAGTGTGTGTGAATCTTTTTATGTTAATACGTTGTGCCTCGCAGAAGGATAAATTAATTTGTTTGACAATACTACGGAAGAAAAAGAAAAAGATTTAAAATCTTATATTAAAATACCAAAATTGTGTCTTATTTGTAAGTTTTTGTTGTATGAAGCATCCATCCCCAAAAGAGGCAACACTACCCAAAAGGTGGATAATTGGATGGACATCGACAGGAACTAGATTATTTTGAACCAACTGATAAGTCACGAAAAAAAATTTATTTCATTATTGATCAAGAAAATCTTGCCTTAAATCTTTACTAATTGGATGTGTTACTACCTGAACTAAGGTGAACTTGATTATGTCCTCAACAAGTAATGTCCCCTTAAAAAAATATATCATGTGTAATATAAATATAATTTAGTCACTGAAGAATAAAAATAGAATTTTCTAGTAAGATAACATATTTCTTCTCAAATTTATAATGAATGATAATTAAAATAAATGGTATCATATTGTCAACATTTCTACAAATTCGTGTTCAAACTATATTTGATGGATTGTATCACTTATTACAAGAAATTTAGTGATTTTGTTCAAGTTTTTGAATATTTATGTCTGTCTGTATATTTATTGTTGTTTGGGTTCGGCCTGAAGCTCTTTCAATTTGATTGGTTTTCCCGGGGTCTATTTCGGTTTTTAAGTGAGTTTATAGGAAAATCAGATAGATTTTTTTTTTCAGGAAATGTGGTTTTGATGGGAATTTGTGTTCACATATTTCGTCTTGGAAATGTGAGCTATCAAAATGTTTGAAGAATTCTAGTGGGCCGCCTTTAATTGAACATTCTATGATGAAGAATGAAGAAGAATGAAAGGAGAAAGGTGAAGAAGTTTACTATTTCAGAATTGGAGGAAACTGTTAAAGATTGAAAGGAGGGGAGCAATTAATAATTGTTAAACCGAATAAACAACAAGGCAAACTCATGCGAACTCATTGAGAATAATAGGTGTGCAAGTAAAAGTGAGCATTCATTGCATAAGAGTTTGCAACTACTGTGGCTAACTGTTTTCATAAAGTAACTGTTATAAAGGCACAAATGAGTAAATGCTTAAAACATGATTTCAGAACCAATGAATGAAGTTGGTGGATAAAACGCGAACCTATAACAGAATTAGTTAGAAATTTACCACTAGATGACCGCCACTTGTCACTTACCAAAAAGACCTAATTGCTTCCAAAACCCCAATAGGAAATCTATAAATAGGCCTGCCTAGAAGAAGAAAGGGATGCAAATTTAAATATCTTCATCTAAATAGCATTTTTTCCTCTTGCTCCTTACTGAGGATCAAGTACAGAGAGAATAGGATGAGAAAATCCAGGTTGGGTGAAAGAAATTTGTTGATCATAAATCTGTTATTAACAATAATTAATAATCTCTATTCACTAATTTCTTTGCATTTATTTTAGTCTACTAATCTGCTTCTGCGGTTCTCCCTCGAGCCTAGAAAAAAACTGTTTGATAGTTTTGATTTGTTTGAATATGTTTTATTGTTGCATGTCAGTTCGATTATGTTAATTTGGGGAATATTTAGTTGG
>NW_019241696.1:11111-13965 GCF_002742605.1 Olea europaea var. sylvestris | reverse complement strand
TGAGACCTTTTTGGATGGTTTTCTTTCAAAATGCCATTAGTTGACTACCAAAATAAAATTTGACTTTTTTTACTAATTAAGTGAAGGGTAAAATGATAGCTTTATAATTTTATCATATAAAATAATTAAAAAGGAAAAGGAAAACTAAAAAGTCATCTTCACCCCCTATCCACAATCTTCTAACCACTCCCACTGCCCAACCCACCCCGGCCACCACACCGCACCCCAAAATCAAAATCACTCATTGCCTTCACCAGAAAATCACCGCCAACAAAACCCGTTGGCTGAAGGTAATCACCATCGATGCTACTGCAAAGCTTCAACACCCCATGAGGCACTCTAACACAAAAAGGTAATCTAATTCTTCCGTTAGGCACTGGTTGTAGGTAATGGAGTAAATTTTCCACATAAGATTGAGGTATTAGCTGAGCTAATTGGAGCTTGTATGGTGAATGAAAGGGATCTACGTCTTTGATCAGATTCGTCCTATTTTGCGAAGCATAGTATGAAGAATCAACAAATGAAGACCTTCTTTAAATTGGAAGATAGCTTTGACGCCAAAATCCCCATGGGAAAATAACTTCTAGCTGGGACATTATTTTTGTAAATTTGAGGACTCAAGCTGAATTCCCAGACTCCGTTCGATCAAAAATCAAGACTCGAAGCTGAATTCCTACCCTAGCAATAGTGTGTTGGAAAGTAATTAGTTGCAGTAAATTGCATAGCTGTAAAATACAGAAAGTAAAATTTATTGATTGATTGAGTATCGTGATAGCACAATGTCCCAAAGCGAATTTGCCTGCCGTTAATTGTTACGACATTTTTGTTCAATCACTCCTAAAATACAGCAATCAAACAGATAACTTGTGTAACAATCACGAATGATTTCAAAACTCTCAAATGTACTCGAGAAAATAGATATAATTGTAAAACTTNGGTCAATGAACAATGTCATGAAATATCTGAAGCATTGGATAAATTTTTGTGAATGATAAATTTAAATGCCAATAATCTCATACGATTAAAAATAGTGTTCTACTTGAAGCATTGGATTGTCTCTCTAGTGTGATTCAAGAAACGTCATCTTCAATTAACCGAATTCTGACCCTGTTGTGTGCAAGGAAAAACTATACAAGGAATTTATAGGGCACGCTTGGCATTTTCACATTAGAAGTTGGCCAAAATAAAAATAAATAAATAAATAAATAAAGGCAACCATATAAGTACTGCCAGCGCAGCATCGGAACACACCCTGTACAAAATTCGATGTACAAGGGAATAACTGAGTTCTAAAAATGTATAGCTGGTGGAAGAAGAAGGGCTAATGATGGAATTTAGTAATGTAGCAAAGGACCCAAGCAGTACATTTTTACGTCGGTGGGGTATAGGGTTCATGCAAGCAGCGGAGGGGAGACAGGATTTTGGTTATCAATATTCACTATCAAGGTCCCAAGAGGGCTTTTTAATGTCACATTAATCTCTTATTTGAACTTAATTTTCTTTTTCTGGAAAGAAGGACTGATTCCACAGATAAAAAATTTATTCATTTTGATCTCCAAATTTGACATATATTGGTGCCGATGTGAAAATTCACGTCGTATCAATTGAGGGTCCACCTTAACATGGTTAAAGGAGTCTTTCTCAAAATCAAACATGACAGCACGAAAGGCCAACCTAAGGCACACCATATAGGTCATCATGGAAGACGTAGTCTGGAAACCTAATCATATAACATGGCTGAAAAAGTGTTCCCCTTCGATGGCAACATTATCCGCAACAATTAATAAAAATAAAAATAAAAATTTGATGACCTAAGATGCAATGCTACGCCTAGGCATCATGATGATCTTGTCATCAAACTCTTCAACCAATTAAATCCTTTCGAAAAATAGCAATGGCACACAGGCCTAGATCAAACATTTTACATTTACATAATTAGGGGGGCAAGCTCCAATTCGGTGGTCTATACATAGGGGCAAAATCTCGTTGAGAAGGTCGCGCTGTTGAAATCTCTCGACACTACTTTTACTAGAATTTTTACAAATTACATAATTATTACATAAAATCCCAGCAAATATTACACGGTTATTCGACGAAAAATTCCCTAAGTTAATCTAGAGTGTCATGTCATTTTTAGTTATCAAAAACATATAATCTGTTAGAATTCTGAGTTATTTGGTAGTGCGAAGAAGGTGGACAAAAGATAAAAGTGAAAAAGAGTACGCGATTGATCAGTTGGATACAAAGTGAAGTTTCATGTGGTGAACGTGCCATGTTCGTACAAGTAGTGAATGCACGTGATGAACAAGATACAATCATATTAGGACAGTGGGGCTACAAACAAGGTAACATAGAGTGTAAAATCCTAGCGTATGAAATAGACTAAACTACCATTAATAAAGAAACTAAATTACAATGACATCAAACTAAAGGATAATAGAGGAGTTGGTAATTGTGACATATAATATTGAAAGGTGGGAGAAAAATTTAAAAGTTGTTTAATTTTTTAGAGATCAATAATAAAGATTAGAAAGACCACTTGAAATCTTTTATGCCAGCCTTTCAATTGTCAGTAATGCATATCCCAATTCTTTCGTTTAGAATTGGGTTCCTGATTGATTTGTTTCTTGTTGTTTAACCTTTTTTTTTTTCTTTTTTTTTAATGACGGGGGAACTCGTAACCGTTATCCCTCGGGGTACGCACTAGGTAAACTCTCGAACTGACGCAATAGCCTACAGACCACGTCAGCCATTCTTAATCTGTTTTGTTCTTGTATATGGATGCTTCTTTTTTTATATTTCCTTATTTTTTAAGGGATAGGATAATTGTAGCAAAAGCTTCCAATCTTTGAAA
>NW_019241696.1:2157-5492 GCF_002742605.1 Olea europaea var. sylvestris | reverse complement strand
AGACGACGGCTAAGTGAAACTATGAATAATAACCACGTTTGCCTCCAAAATTTCCAAGATTTTATATTTTCTCATTTTCGTATGGTTTTTAGCCATTTTCTCATTTTCAAAATCATAATTTTAATTGTGTGTGTTTGTTTCATTGTTAGAATTAAATTGATTAAAATTATGTAATCTAAAATAGACATTTCTCGAGGGATCGACAACTCGGACTCAAAAGATTCATTTTATTATTTGAACGCGACCCGTGCACTTGCAAGTTTGCACTTTCTTAGTAAACATCGACATCTCGGTACACTCTCTAGGATAAAACACCAATCCCAACTTTAATCTGTCCAACATGTGTTCGCGTCTCCTGAATGTGTCATCTAATTGTAGGGATGTAACAAGCTATTTACCTCCCAAATATTCATTTAGCAACATTTTATTTGTTGCAATACAGGCATTCACTATTTTTTTACCGGTACACTTCAGACTTGTAATGAAGACAAACTCAAGGATCGAGAATTTTGACACCATCCTGTCCCTAGCCTAAATAGGCACATCGCAATCGACTGGCTTAAGCAGTCGAAGTATTAAAAAATCGACAATGTGGCCAGAAATCTACATATCCTTCAATGAATAGTATGGGATGGACTAACGAGTATGGCTACATGCTCCTCGTTTAGCCTCTTTAAAATTGTCGCATAATTGGAAAAGTTATAATACGACGTAACTTTTCATAGATGATCTCTCATCCTAACGTCATGGTGGTACTCCATCCTATAATAACTCCAAATGCTAAAACCATTTACAAGATATTATGGAATATGACATAATATTTTAAAATTCAACCAACCAAATTTTATGCTACTATATTCAAGAAATAAATTCATTTAATTGCACATTAAAAAGAAAAACAAAAATGAAGTTAAAGTTAAAAAAAAATAAAATTGATATATTAAATCATAATTTAAAGTAGAGTAAAAGGGAAATAAATATCTAGAGTAAAATTAAAGGGAAACTTTAAAAAAGAAATTATTAAATAATAAAATTTAAAGAAAAATAAATTAAAAAATCAAACTTGAAAAAAGGAAGTTAAAGTAAAAGAAAAATAAATAACAAAAATTAAATGTAAAAAATTAAAAATCACAAAAACTAAAATTAAGAAAAAATAATTGTAAAATAAAATTGAAATTGAAAAAATAAAAATAAAAATTGATTGAAATTGAAAAATAAGAAAAGAAAAATAAAGTCACAGAAAAATAAAATTAAGAGCAAAAAGGAAATTATTAAAAAAGAATGTAAATGAAAATTAAATTAAAAGTGGAAAAAATTGAAAAAAAGGGAAATAAAAGAAAAATAAAACTAATATAAAGAAAGTTAAAAAGAAAAAAAAATTATAAAAAAGGATAAAATAAAATTAATATTAAAAAGAATTAAAAAAAAGAAATTGAATAATAAACCAATGGCAACTGCGTCTCCAAAAAAACCTTAAAATTTTATATATTTTTTCCATTCTTAACATATATCTTCCTTAATTAATGTATTATAACCAAATATTCATAGATTAAAGCAAGACTAAATGTAAAAATCAAAGATCTATTTACCTATTCCCAAAATCATGAAATTTAAACCCCAAAAAAAAAAAAAAAAAAAAAAAAAAAAAAAAAAAAAAGGGAAAAAACCTTGGTTAAATGTATAGAAGATGATGGGAACGAACAATTGAAGTCGATTTTGTCCGTTTCCCCTTCTTTTGAATTTTCAATCCCCTTTCTTTCCTTCTTTCTTTTATTTTTTTTTCTTTTCTTTACTTTTATTTTTATTTATTATTATTATTTTTTTGAAATGAAGGACATTTGTGAGAATCCATTAATTTTTTAAATTTTTTTACCTTTTTTATAAATTAAATATGGTCAAAGGCCATTTTCAAAATTGGGCTAAGTCAATATGTCATTGGCCACATTTCCTCGAAAGAAGATGACTTCCGTTTTCGCCCCCAGGGCACATCCGAGTTGGTGGATCAATCACCTTTGGCGCGCTCGCAACCTCAGCGTGGAGAGTTCGATTTCTGGTGGAAACCTGTGATCCAATAAAGGGGCAATTTATTGGTGGATCAATCACTATGGAGGAAAGCTCTCTCGAGGCCAGGAGTGTAGATCGGGTGAGAACCTGTGATCCAACAAGAGGACAACCTGCGGTTTACCTCCGCTAGTCACTGAGGGGCCGGTGGCTAGGGGTCCAAGATTTAGTCTGGCGAAACTGGGACACCTGGGTATCAAAAAAAAAAAAAAAGATGACTTCCGTTTTCGTTTTCATTTTTTTAATTATTTTATATGGTAAATAAAGTTATCATTTTTCCCTTCACTTAATTAGTAAAAAAAAAAAAAAAAAAAAATTGATTTTTATGATCAACTAACAGCATTTTAAATGAAAACAGTCTAAAAGAAGCTCACATGCAACGATTAAAAATGTTACAGATGCTGCAATGATTGAAAGATTTTGAAAAATGTTTGCTAATATTTTTCAAATGATCAAGTCTTTTGTTGCAATTATTTCTACTGCCTTCTCACCAATGATTGCATTCTTTAAAAGTGAATTTGCTATGTGAATTGGATTATCGAGGATTTGTCACAAGATAATCCAACTCACAATATAATGGATGACCAATTAAAGAAGTAATCAATGCTAGACAACTATACCAAAAATTGCATCGGCGAGTGGGGTAATGATGACCAAAGGGAACAAATTACCCTTTGTGCCCCCCGAGTAAAGGAGAATTACCCATTTCTTGCATTAACAATGCTTCCTTGATTGATGTGTTGATTTTTCATTTCTTTGCTTGAGCAATTTTTTTCTGAGATCTGAAATGGCTTGTGCTGCCGTTCTTTCTCTTTTGCAAACTCTTCGTCACATCGATAACAAATTTTATTTTTATCCTAAAGGGAAAATATTTGTTGTATCACGAAAGGTCGATGATATCCTACTATTTCTGGCAAAATCATCCCAAAATAGCAGCGAAGAAGTGAAGTCGTTGGAAATAGAAATCAGAGATATGGCTTATTATTGACATATAAAAATTCAGCCCAAATCGAACAGCCCAAGGAGTAAAGCCCAACTGGAGGATCCCCAAATCAGATAGCCCAAAGAACGAAGTCCAATCGAACGAATTAAGGTGAAGGCCCAAATAAGGGGGCCCAAGAATGCGGTAATGCCATCGTCCAAGTTTGCAAGTCGCCCAGAATCTGAATGAATAGAGTGTCATACGGTCGTCCAGAGCTGTTATTCTATTCTTGCCCAAACCTTCAAGTCGCCCAAGGTATTAACAGACATAACGCGTCGTGGTTATCAAAAAA
>NW_019241696.1:0-1008 GCF_002742605.1 Olea europaea var. sylvestris | reverse complement strand
CCTTTTAATTGTTAGCGACTAACCCGCTCGAAACACTTATCATAATGAAGATATCATTGAAGTCAGTTAACAATTTCTCAACAATATCGTATTCAGGAAATTCTTCTCAAACTTCTAGATGATATTGGTATCCTTACCAATAAGATACGCAAAGGAAGTGATGAACAACTAAAAGAACGTATATACAAAAGTCTCAATGGCCAGAGATACCTAATTGTAATGGACGATGTGTGGAGTACAAATGCTTGGAATGACATACAAATGTTATTTCCCGACGACAATAACGAGAGTCGAATCCTATTGACGACCAGACAAACAGATGTTGCTGATTATGCCAGTTCAACTAACAATCATCACCTGATGGATTTTCTAACGGAAGAAGAAAGTTGGAATTTATTTTGTCAAAAGGTCTTTGGAGAAGAATATTGCCCTCCTGAGTTGGTGAATGTCGAAAGGAATATATCAAAAAATTGTCAAGGACTTCCATTATCATTTGTGGTGGTTGCTGGACTCCTTGCAGAGGAAAATAAGCAACTACATCACTGGAAGTATGTTGCCGAAAATTTAAGCTCAATTATAGCTAAAAAAAAGGATCACTACTCAGAGATATTAACTTTAAGTTACAATAACTTGCCTCATCGTTTGAAACCATGTTTTCTTTACATGGGAGCTTTCCCAGAAAACTATGAGATTCCTGTCTCTAGACTCATCAAATTATGGGTGGCTGAGGGATTTGCATACCCATCTGAAGCTGAGAAATATCTGATGATCTTATGGGTAGAAATCTTATTTTGGTCGGTCAAAAGGATCCGTTAATGGAAAAATTAAAACCTGCAGAATGCATGATCTTTTGAGAGTGCTCTGCGTGAGGATAGCTCACGAGGATAATTTTCTTTATGTCCAGAGCAGGGATCTACGTTTCCTTTCAAAAGAGGCAAGTTTCAAGCGCCGTCTGAGCATTCATAACGATGCTTCATACAGTGGCAGTGAGGAGAACGTCTGGATCTT
>NW_019241695.1:0-1687 GCF_002742605.1 Olea europaea var. sylvestris | reverse complement strand
AAAAAAAAAAAAAAAGGTTGAACCCCAACTTTGAGGGTTTTCACCGCTCCGTCCCGCCCCTAGAATTTTGTGAGGGAGGTAAATCGCGAGATGTGCTCTAATAGATCAGAGAACAAAAGTTGTCTATACACTGAACCTACAAAAAATCCAATTCCATGTTTCAAGAATCGAATCCCCATACTGCGGCTGCAGCAAATCATGAGATAACCTCACTCCTATCCTTTGCACCACTGAACTATGCTCCGAGGGACGAATCTCTGGCCTTTATTTAATCTACTTGAGGTCGTCAAGAAGGAACTATGCAACATTATAACGCAGAGAAGAGGTCTAGCAAGAGATTACAAGGCAATAAATGCAAGAAATTGAAGATTAAGGTTCGGATTCAAGATTCAAGACCAATAAGTTGATATATCAACTTTCGTCTATTGTTATTTAATTCGGGTGATGTCTTTAGCTTTTTATGTAATTTAAATGCAAATATGTTGGCTAAATTCTCTCATGTATTGGATGAAGATGAGATTATTGGTTGTTTGTTTCTAAGAAAGACAAGTAGTTTAGTTTATTCTTGTGCTTTTTGATTAATTATGCAGAATCTTTCGTTATTTAGTTGCTTGATCATCAATTAGATAATTTGTTGCATATTATAATACTGGAATGCTAACAATAGATTTAGAACACTACATGATTAACACATGAACAATATGTGTTATGAATAGCATGTATGGTGTATGCAATCTCATTTCAAAATCCTGTGATTAAATGCATTACTTTGCATATGAATTCGGACTACGAATTTGATTGGGCCGTGCTTTGAGTAGATTTAACTTACCATGGAAAAAATAGTTATTTGAAATAGGATTATCGATTGTCATGAACTCATGAATAACAATTAAAACTACATAAGTTGATAATTGAAAATAGATACCAATAGATGAATTCGAAAATCCAATACACGCATTTCATAATTTGATACAAAACCAACGCATGTCATAACTTGTAGCATAACTTAGGATAATTACATATTATATATCTCTTTTGTGTTGCATAACTCGAATTTGGTAAAAATTATTACATTTACTTAGAATTTATCTCTCTTGGAACGATGACCCAACTCATTACTTGTATTACTTGTCAATGACTCCATATAGTTGCTGAATTTATCCAAGTAGGTGAACACTTTGTTTCAACTGCCCCATCGATCCCTTATACTTGTAAACGATCACCTGTTGTTCCAAACAGGTGGAAACTTTACTCCGACTGCCCCAGTATCTTTAGCTTCCATCTTTAATTAATAGTCCACTTTTAGAAGATAGGTACTTAAAATTTCTGTCATAATTTCTTCTGGATGTACTCATTATGACTTGAAATCGTGTTTAAGAATAAGTTAGTGTCAATTGTATAATTTGATTACTTGAAAGTGTAAACTTAAATTTACTCAATTCTGATATAGACACTTTAATGGTTAACATAGGTTGCAATACCTTAAATTGGCATATGCTACTCTCGTGGAATTTATAATTTGAAGCTTTGATATCCGGTGGCCTTCATTTGATCATTAAGTTCTCGCTCTGATTGATTTTAGACGTCAACTTCTGATTGTCAAAAAATTATGGATTATGCTATTTGTACATATGAGATTACATAAAATGACATGGAAGGAAAATATTGAATAAAAAAGTTGACAGCG
>NW_019241694.1:0-1687 GCF_002742605.1 Olea europaea var. sylvestris | reverse complement strand
ACCGTCGCGAAAAATGACGAAATTGCCCACGGCGCGATTTTTGTTTCCGATCAAGCTGTCAAATTTGAGCCAATTTCGACACCATCGCGAAAAATTATGAAATTGCCCCCGGTGCGATTTTTGTTTCCCACGAATCGGTCAAATTTTATCCGATTCCGACACCGTCGCGAAAAACGACGAAATTGCCCCTGGATCGATTTTTATTTCCGATTGATCTGTCAAATTTTAGCCGATTCCGACACCGTTGTGAAAAATGACGAAATTGCATCCGACGCGATTTTTGTTTCCGTTCAATCTGTCAAATTTGAGCCAATTTCGACACCGTCGCTAAAAATTACGAATCGCTCCCGGCGAGATTTTTGTTACTCATCAATCTGTCAAATTTTAGCCGATTCCGACACCGTCGTGAAAAATGACGAAATTGCCCCCGGCGCAATTTTTTTTCCCATCAATCAGTCAAATTTTAGCCGATTCCGACTCCGACACTAAAAATGACAAAATTGCCCCTGCGCGATTTTTGTTCCCATCAATCAATCAAATTTTAGCCGATTTCGACACTGTCGCGAAAAATGACGAAATTGCCCCCGGCACGTATTTTGTTTCCGATCAATGTGTCAAATTTGAGCCGATTTCGACACCGTCGCGAGAAATTACGAAATCGCCCCCAGCGAGATTTTTGTTTCCCATCAATCAGTCAAATTTTAGCCGATTTCGACACCGTCACGAAAAATGACGAAATTGCCCTGGGCCGATTCCGACACCGTCGCGAAAAATGACGAAATTGCCCCCGGCGCAATTTTTGTTTCCCATCAATCAGTCAAATTTTGGCCGATTCCGACACCGTCGCGAAAAATGACGAAATTGCCCCCGGCGCGATTTTTGTTTCCCATCAATCAGTCAAATTTTAGCCGATTTCGAGACCGTCGCGAAAAATGACGAAATTGCCCCCAGCATGATTTTTGTTGCCGATCGATCTGTCAAATTTGAGCCGATTTCGACACCATTGCGAGAAATTACGAAATCGCCCTCGGCGCGATTTTTGTTTCCCATCAATCAGTCAAATTTTAGCCGATTTCGACACCGTCACGAAAAATGACGAAATTGCCCTGGCGCGATTTTTGTTTCCCATCAATCAGGCAAATTTTTTCCGATTCCGACACAGTCACGAAAAATGACGAAATTGCCCCTGCGCGATTTTTGTTTCCCATCAAGCCGTCAAATTTGAGCCGATTTCGACACCGTCGCAAAAAATGACGAAATCGTCCCCGGCGCGATTTTTGTTTCCCACCAATCAGGCAAATTTTTTCCGATTCCGACACCGGCACGAAAAATGACGAAATTGCCCCGGCGCGATTTTTGTTTCCCATCAAGCCGTCAAATTTGAGCCGATTTCGCCACCGTCGCAAAAAATGACGAAAGTGCCCCTGCGCGATTTTTGTTTCCCGTCAATCTGTCAAATTTGAGCCAATTTCGACACCGTCGTGAAAAATTACGAAATCGCCCCCGGCGCAATTTTTGTTTCCCAACAATCAGTAAAATTTTAGTCGATTGCGACTCCGTCACCAAAAATGACGAAATTGCCCCTGCGCGATTTTTGTTTCCCGTCAATCAGTCAAATTTTAGCCGATTCCGACTCTGTCACGAAAAATGACGAAATTGCCCCTGCGCAATTTTTGTTTCCCATCAA
>NW_019241693.1:0-1687 GCF_002742605.1 Olea europaea var. sylvestris | reverse complement strand
CACAGTCGAGAAAAATGACGAAATTGCCCCCGGCGCGGTTTTTGTTTCCGGTCAACAATTCAAATTTTAGTCAATTCCGACACGGTCGCGAAAAATAACGAAATTACACCCAGCGCGATTTTTGTCCCCGACAAACCTATCAAATTTCAGCCAATTCCGACACAATCGAGAAAAATGACGAAATTGCCCCCGGCGCGTTTTTTGTTTCCGATCAACCTGTTAAATTTTAGCCAATTCGGACACAGTCGTGAAAAATGACGAAATTGCCCCCGGCGCGATTTTTGTTTCCGATCAACCAATCAAATTTTAGCCAATTCCGACACAGTCGCGAAAAATGACAAAATTACGCACGGCGCGATCTTTGTTTCCGATCGTTCGGTCAAATTTGAGCCCATTCAGACACAGTCGAGAAAAATGACGAAATTGCCCTCGGCGCGATTTTTATTTCAGATCAAACTGCCAAATTTCAGTCAATTTCGACACAATCGAGAAAAATGACGAAATTGCCCCCGGGGCGATTTCTATTTCAGATGAAACTGGAAATTTTCAGCCAATTCCGACACAGTCTAGAAAAATGACGAAATTACCCCCGGCGAGGTTTTTGTTTCCGATCAAACAGTCAAATTTTAGCCAATTTCGACACAGTCGCGGAAAATGACGAAATTACACCCGGCGCTATTTTTGTTCCCGATCAACCGGTAAAATTTGAGCCCATTCCGACACAGTCGAGAAAAATGACGAAATTGCCCCCGTCGCGATTTTTGTTTCCGATCAACCGTCAAATTTTAGCCAATTCCGACACAGTCGAGAAAAATGACAAAATTGCCTTCGGCGCGATTTTTGTTTCTGATCAATCTGTCGAATTTCAGCCAATTCCGACACTGTCGCCAAAATTGACGAAATTACACCTGGCGCGATTTTTGTCCTCGATAAACCTGTCAAATTTCAACCAATTCCGACGCAGTCGAGAAAAATGACGAAATTGCCCCCGGCGCGATTTTTGTTTCCGATCAACCTGTCAAATTTAAGCCAATTCCAACACAGTCGCAGAAAATGACGAAATTACACCCGGTGATATTTTTGTTCCCGATCAACCAGTCAAATTTGAGCCCATTCCGACACAGTCGAAAAAAATGACGAAATTGCCCCCGACGCGATTTTTGTTTCCGATCAACCTGTCAAATTTTAGCCAATTCCGACGCAGTCGAGAAAAATGACGAAATTGCCCCCTGCGAGGTTTTTGTTTCCGATCAATCCGTCAAATTTTAGCCGATTCCGACACCGTCGCGAAAAATGACGAAATTGCCCCCGGCGCGATTTTTGTTTCCGATCTACCTGTCAAATTTTAGCCAATTCCGACACAGTCGCGGAAAATGACGAAATTACACCCGGCGCGGTTTTTGTTCCCGATAAACCTGTCAAATTTTAGCCCATTCCGACACAGTCGAGAAAAATGACGAAATTGCCCGCGCCGCGATTTTTATCTCAGATCAAACTGCCAAATTTCTGCCAATTCCGACATAGTCGAGAAAAATGACGAAATTGCCCCCGGCATGATTTTTGTTTCCGATCAACCAATCAAATTTTAGCGAATTCCGACACAATCTCGAAAAAGGACGAAATTACACCTGGCGCGATCTTTGTTTCCGATCATTCGGTCAAACTTGAGCCCATTCGGACACAATCG
>NW_019241692.1:0-1687 GCF_002742605.1 Olea europaea var. sylvestris | reverse complement strand
TAAAATCCCGTGATCCCGGGTCTGTACCCTGAGACCAATTTCTGGGGCTGTTTGCAATCAACCTGCCAAATTTCGGCCTATTCCGACACCGTCACGACAAATGACAAAATAGCCCCTAGTGCGGTTTTGCGTTGTTAATTTTTTGTCCAACACATCTTCAACCTGACATAATTAATACGAAAATTAATTATACGGAGGCCTAAACGAAGAAATTAGGCTAAAATACCGTGATGCTGGGTTTGTGCCCCGAGTCCAGTTTATGGGGCCGTTTCCAATCAAGCTGCCAAATTTCGGCCCATTCCAACGCCGTTGCGAAAAAGGATGAAATTGCCCCTGGTGCGGCTTTTCTTAGTTAATTTTCTTTCCAACACGTCTTCAACATGACATAATTAATACAGAAATTAGTTATTCAAAGGCCTAAACGAAGGAATTTGGCTAAAATCCGTAATTCTAGGTCTGTGCCCCTACTACAATTTCTGGGGCCGCTTCCAATCATCCTGCCAAATTTCGGCCCATTCTAATACCATCGCAAAAAATGACGAAATTGCCTTGGTGCGATTTTTCTTTTTTAATTTTCTGTCCAACATTTCTTCCACCTGACATAATTAATACGAAAATTAATTATTCAGAAGCCTAAATGAAGGAATTTGGCTAAAGGCCCATGATCCTGGGTCTGTGCCCCGACTACAATTTCTAGGGCCATTTCCAATCAACCTGCCAAATTTCAGCCCATTCCGACACCAACGCGACAAATGATGAAATAGCCCCTGGTGCGGCTTTTCTTTGTTAATTTTCTATCCAACACATCTTCAACTTGACATAATTAATATGGAAATTAATTATTCGGAGGCCTAAACGAAGGAATTAGGCTAAAATACCGTGATCCCGGGTCTGTGCCCCAAGTCCAATTTATGGGGCCGTTTCCAATCAAGCTGCCAAATTTCTGCCAATTCCAACACCGTTGCGACAAATGACGAAATTGCTCTTGGTGCGGCTTTTCTTTGTTAATTTTCTTTCCAACACTTCTTCAACCGGACATAATTAATACAAAAATTAATTATTCGAAGGTCTAAATGAAGGAATTTGGCTAAAATCCCATGATCCCCGGTCTGTACCCTGAGACCAATTTCTGGAGCCGTTTCCAATCAACCTGCCAAATTTCGACCTATTTCGACACCGTCGCGACAAATGACAAAATAGCTCCTGGTGCGGTTTTGCGTTGTTAATTTTTTGTCCAACACATCTTCAACCTGACATAATTAATATGGAAATAAATTATTCGGAGGCCTAAACGAAAGAATTTGGCTAAAATCCCGTGATCCCAGGTCTGTGCCCAAGTCCAATTTCTAGGGTTGTTTCCAATCAACTTGCCAAATTTCGGCCCATTCCGACACCGTCGCGACAAATGATGAAATTGCCCCTAGTGCGGTTTTGCATTGTTAATTTTCTGTCCAACACATCTTCAACCTGACATAATTAATACGAAAATTAATTATTCGGAGGCGTAAACAAAGGAATTTGGCTAAAATCCCGTGATCCCGGGTCTGTGCCCCGAGTCCAATTTCTCGGGCCATTTCCAATGAACCTGCCAAATTTCAACTCATTCCGACACCATCGCGACAAATGACGAAATTACCCCTGGTGCAGTTTTTCTTCTTTAATTTTCTGTCCAAAACTTCTTCAACCT
>NW_019241691.1:0-1687 GCF_002742605.1 Olea europaea var. sylvestris | reverse complement strand
GACACAGTCGCAAAAAATGACGAAATTGACCCCGGCGCGATTTTTGTTTCCGATCAACCTGTCAAATTTTAGCCAATTCCAACGCAGGCGCGAAAAATGACAAAACTGCCCCTGTCGCGATTTTTGTTCCCGATCAACCTGTCGAATTTGAGCACATTCCGACACAGTCGCGAAAAATGACGAAATTGACTCCGGCGCGATTTTTGTTTCTGATCAACCTGTCAAATTTCAGCCCACTCCGACACAGTCGCGAAAAATGACGAAATTATCCCCGGCGCGGTTTTTGTTTCCGATCAACCAGTCAAATTTTAGCCCATTTCGACATCGTCGCGAAAAATGACGTCAATGCCCAAGGCGCGAATTTTGTTTCCGATCAAACTGTCAAATTTTAGCCAATTCCGACACAGTTGCGAAAAATGACGAAATTCACCCGGTGCGATTTTTGTTCCCGATCAACCTGTTAAATTTGAGCCCATTCCGACACAGTCGCGAAAAATGACGAAATTGCCCCCGGCATAATTTTTGTTTCCGATTAGCCTATCAAATTTTAGCCCATTCCGACACAGTCGCGAAAAATGACTAAATTGCCCCCGGCGCGATTTTTGTTTCCGATCAACCTGTGAAATTTTAGCCAATTCCGACACAGGCGCGAAAAATGACGAAATTGTTCCCGACGCGGTTTTTGTTCCCGATCAACCTGTCAAATTTGAGCACATTCCGACACAGTCGCGAAAGATGACGAAATTGACACCGGCGCGATTTTTGTTTTCGATCAACCTATCAAATTTTAGCTAATTCCGACACAGGCGCGAAAAATGATGAAATTTCCCCCGGCGCGATTTTTGTTCCCTATCAACCTGTCAAATTTTAGCCCATTCCGACATTGTCGCGAAAAATGGCGAAATTGACCCCGGCGCGATTTTTGTTTCCGATCAACCTATCAGATTTTAGCCAATACCGACACAGTCGCGAAAAATGACAAAATTGCCCCCGGCGCAATTTTTGTTCCCGATCAACCTGTTAAATTTGAGCACATTCCGACAAAGTCGCGAAAAATTAAGAAATCGACCCTGGCGCGATTTTTGTTTCCGATGAACCTGTCAAATTTCAGCTCACTCCGACACAGTCGCGAAAAATGACGAAATTGCCCCCGGCGGGATTCTTGTTCCCGATCAACCTATCAAATTTTATTTAATTCCGACACAGCTGCGAAAAATGCCGAAATTCATCAGGCGCGATTTTTGTTCCCGATCAACTCGTTAAATTTGAGGCCATTCCGACACAGTCGCTAAAATTCACGAAATTGCCCTCGACGCGATTTTTGTTTCCGATCAAGCTGTCAAATTTTAGCCCATTCCGACACAGTCGCGAAAAATGACGAAATTGCCCCCGGCGCGGTTTTTGTTTCCGATCAACCTGTCAAATTTCAGCCAATGTCGACACAGTCGCGAAAAATGACGAAATTGCCCCCGGCGCGGTTTTTGTTTCCGATCAACCTGTCAAATTTTAGCCCATTCCGACACAGTCGCAAAAAATGACGAAATTGCCCGTGGCGCTGTTTTTGTTTCCGATCAACATGCCAAATTTCAGCCAATTCCGACACTGTTACGAATAATGACGAAATTCACCAGGCGCGGTCCTTGTCCCCGATCAACCTGTCAATTTTTAACCCATTCCAACACAGTTG
>NW_019241690.1:0-1687 GCF_002742605.1 Olea europaea var. sylvestris | reverse complement strand
AATATGTAGCCATGTTTTTGTTCTTGTACCATTTTGAATTTGCTGATTTTTAAGATGTATGAATGTATTCTCAGGGGCTGTTACTTCCAAGAAGGATATGAGGTGAAGATGGACATGAGAGTTGAGAGCGCATACCGGAAGTCCTTAGAAACAGTGGTAGAATGGATACATAGTGCAGTGAATACTACCAAGACACAGGTCTTTTTTCGGACATATTCCCCCGTACATTTCAGGTTTTACTTTAGCTTTTCTTCCTCTACAACCCCCTTTTTTTAATCTTTTAGCTTCTTTTTTTTTTTTTTTAACCTTTATTTTCATATATGCTTAACTTCTCGGGAGTATCAAATTGGAGTTCAATGCATTTTCATTGATTTAGCATTGGCATGCAAGGATGGTGATACAGAAAGTGGTTTTACCTATTGAGCCCGGATAAGTTGAAATTTTTGCATATCTTAGGAATTGACCCTAATTTTCAACTACATAAACTAAATAAAACAAAATCAGAAATACACTTGAATTTATACTGGTTCACCATCAATATGAGAGCTACGTCCACTCGCTGCAGGTTTTCATATCAAAAAGAAAATGGTGCAAGTCACACACTCGTCTATCAGGATTTTACAAGAAGCACCACCCTAAATATATTTTATATATGGAAGAATATAAGGGCAGACTAAATATATGTAGTAGGATATCATGATAAAGAAATAGGAAGTGTTATCAAATGATTTCCTGCAATTCTTTCCAGTACGGAATGAGTACAGAATCAAGGTACAAGTCTCGATTATACACCTAGAGTATGCCTCGGAGCCTGTCATGAACAACCAAGTAATGGGACGCAACGGATAAGTTTATAGTTTGCACCACATCATCTAACAGCAAACTATGCCCTTAGCATATAGAGCCCTTGATTTCCTCTCTCAAATTAGTGCTTTTTTTCTCCGGTTTAAAACATGTAGAACAGTTCAGTAGACCTACCAAATGTGCCGCATCTTTGTATCATGTATCCTGCATGCTTCTTCTTCTTCCTTATTATTATTATTATTTTTCTTTTTTTGGCATTTTTTCTTAAAACATGCTCTTATCCATTTCAATAACAAAGTGAATACAAACTTTTCCAGGGGTGGAGATTGGAGATCCGGAGGAACCTGTCACTTGGAGACCCTTCCAGATCTCGGTTCTTCATTAGTGCCATCCCACACTTGGGCTCAATATAGCATATTTGCCAATGTAATGTCAAGTCACCGGAACAAATTAGATTTGAGCACACTAAATATAACTCATATGTCGGCAAGAAGGAAAGACGGGCATTCTTCTTTATATTACTTGGGTCCAAGCATTGGTCCTGCCCCTGTTCGTAGACAGGATTGTAGCCATTGGTGCTTGCCTGGAGTCCCTGATGCATGGAACGAGCTACTCTATGCTCTCCTACTAAAGCATAACTCCAAGAAAAATACAAATTCATCAACATTTCATGCACTAGCAGTATGATATGGCGAAGTGTAGAAGTTTATTTCGCAAGATCATCCGTGCATGTATCGGGCCGAGCAAATATCTGATTGTAGGGTTATCAGAAATCTTGATACATTTTTTTATTTATTTCACAAATAGAAGTCCTAGGTTTAGGGCAAGTTAGGAACAGAATTTTTAGATAAATTGAGCATAAAGACAGAATTTCATTTTTTTT
>NW_019241689.1:0-1688 GCF_002742605.1 Olea europaea var. sylvestris | reverse complement strand
GAGCAAGGCCATACATGGACCTTCCTCTAAAGCAAGCAGCACGAGTTGCATGAATACATGGCATACGGTTTAGTTGGAACTCATGACACGTGTAGGTGTCTTCAAAAAAGTCAACTATGTCCATGTCGTTGGATATTCCAACCTGAGTAAGTTTTTTGTCAACAAATGTGCTCAAAGCCTAATTCCACTTTCGAATGTCATCCGTAACTTGTTTTCCATCATCGGCGTAAATACGGTATTGCATTCGGTCGCATTTTTTTAACGTTCATAAAACTACTTCTGCATAGTACTCCGAATGTATCAACCAAGTAGGTGATTGGTAAAGAATAGGCTTCTCTCAACATGGAGTTCAAAGACTTTGCGTTTTTGTTCGTCATAATGTTGTAACGGTGGCCAATAAATAGTGCTCGAGACCAAAATGAATAACTTGCACGCTCTAAGGACCCATGCGCTCTTGCGTTCACCCTACGAATCTGTCCCATAAGTCTTTCAAAGTTCTCAACCTGATAAATCATAGCAGCTCATTTGAATAGAAGTATTGCACTTGCATTGCTGTACCGCTGTATTAGGTTCTTTTCGAGATGCTAGCTATAACAACCATTCTGAGACAACGAAAACAACTGAGTAATAGCTTTGTCAATGCTCTTTTTCCTGTCAGAAACAAATATGAGGTCTTCGGAGTCTCCTATAAGCTCTTTCAAGTTGGACATAAACCACTTCCAGAATTTATTAGTTTCAGCATCCACATCCCCCATGCTAACGGATATATCTATTTGTTACCATCTTAGGCAGTTTCCAGTAGAAGTGTACCTTTATATGGACCCTTCAAATGACTGTTATCAACACAAATAATGGGTCCCAAGTACTGCATATAACCACGAATGCTTGCACCGAAAGTTAGGAAGAAGTAATGAAACCTATTTTGAGAATCAAGTTCTATGTAGGTTACTGTCCCCTGGTTACTCTCTCCTACGACGTGGCAGTATGAAGATAATTTCTGGACACTGGCTTCCAGTGTATCGTGTAGCATAGTTAAGGCATGAAGCTTTCCCCTACGAGCTTTGTTGTAACTGATTTTCATACCGAACTCACGTTCCATATCACGTGCAATAGCGGTAGGGTCATACGATCGATATGGAGTATCCAATTTTCCTAAAATGTGCTCGACAATTACAAAACTAGTGGCATGCCGATGTGCGTTACGACGAAAAATCAAGGGAACATGTGTGCACATTGATGAATTTACGAATCATGAAGATTGCAGATTGCTTGACAGTAGAAGCACGTAGCATCTACTTTCAATTATCATCCATACATACAACGGTTAACATTTTCATGCTTGACCTGCTCACCTGAAATTGAAACTTCTCTTGCAAAGCAAGCACACGAATCTTTGAGTACAATTGTTTCTTGCTAAAGAATATTTACTTTTCGGCGAGAACGACGGCTGTAATCCACTCATCTATGACTAAACTCATGGAATGTGATGACATTGGCTGGTCAATGTCAACAATAATAGCATCATCCGTACCATGTAACAGGTTGTCTAAGTGCTCAACGGATGCTGCAGTCTCAATATGGTCAATTGAAGATGCGGGTACTTCGTTTTTCGACCCACTGTGCTGATGATTGAGCTCACCATGTTGTAAATTCTGGGGACATTCCATTCGACTGAATAAGTTCCCTGC
>NW_019241688.1:0-1688 GCF_002742605.1 Olea europaea var. sylvestris | reverse complement strand
TAATCGGAAACAAAAATCGCGCCGGGGGCAATTTCTTCATTTTTCGCGACGGTGTCAGAATGGGCCGAAATTTGACAGGTTGAATCAGAAACAAAATCCGGGCCAAGGGCAATTTCGTCATTTTTCACGACGGTGGCGAAATTGGCTGAAATTTGGCAGGTTGATTGGAAAAAAAAATCGCGTCGGGGCAATTCCGTTATTTTTCGCGACGGCATCGGAATGGGCTAAAATTTGATAAGTTGATCGGAAACCAAAAATCGCGCCGGGGGCAATGTCGTCATTTTTCGCGACGGTGTCGGAACGGGCTGAAATTTGGCAGGTTGATCGGAAACAAAAACCGCGCCGGGGGCAATTTCGTCATTTTTCGCGACGGTGTCGGAACCGGCTGAAATTTGACAGGTTGATTTGAAACAAAAATCGCGCCAGGGCAATTTCGTCATTTTTCGCGACGGTGTCGGAACCGGCTGAAATTTGACAGGTTGATTTGAAACAAAAATCGCGCCAGGGCAATTTCGTCATTTTTCGCGACGGTGTCGGAACCGGCTGAAATTTGACAGGTTGATTTGAAACAAAAATCGCGCCAGGGCAATTTCGTCATTTTTCGCGACGGTGTCGGAACCGGCTGAAATTTGACAGGTTGATTTGAAACAAAAATCGCGCCAGGGCAATTTCGTCATTTTTCGCGACGGTGTCGGAATGGGCTGAAATTTGGCAGGTTGATTGGAAACAAAAATCGCACCGAGGGCAATTTTGTCATTTTTCGAGACGGTGTCGGAATGGGCTGAAAATTAACAGGTCGACTGGAAACAAAAATCTCGGCGGGGGCAATTTCGTCATTTTTCGCGACGGTGTCGGAATGGGTTGAATTTGGCAAATTGACTGGAAACAAAAATCGCGCCTCGGGCAATTTCGTCATTTTTCGCGACAGTGTCGGAATGGGCTGAAAATTGGCAGGTCGACTGGAAGCAAAAATCGCGCCGGGGGGCAATTTCATCAATTTTCACGACGGTGTCGGAATGGGCTGAAATTTGGCAGATTGACTGGAAACAAAAATCGCGGCGGGGGCAATTTCGTCATTTTTCGCGACGGGGTCGGAATGGTCTAAAATTTGACAGGTTGATCGAAAACAAAAACCGCGCCAGCGGCAATTTCGTCATTTTTCGCGACTGTGTCGGAATGGGCTGAAATTTGGCAGGTTGACTGGAAACAAAAATCGCGCCAGGGGCAATTTTGTCTTTTTCGCGACGGTGTTGGAATGGGCTAAAATTTGGCAGGTCGACTGGAAACAAAAATCTCGACGGGGCCAATTTCGTCATTTTTCGCGACAGTGTCAGAATGGGCTGAAATTTGGCAAATTGACTGGAAACAAAAATCGCGCCGGGGGCAATTTCGTCATTTTTCGCGACGGTGTCGGAATGGGCTGAAAATTGGCAGGTCGACTGGAAAGAATAACCGCGACGGGGGCAATTTCGTCATTTTTCGCGACGGTGTCCGAATGGGCAATTCTGTCATTTTTCGCGACGGCATCGGAATGGGCTAAAATTTGATAGATTGATCGGAAACCAAAAATCGCGCCAGGGGCAATGTCGTCATTTTTCGCGACGATGTCGGAATGGGCTTAAATTTGGCAGGTCGATTGGAAACAAAAATCGTGCCGGGGGCAATTTCGTCATTTTTCGCGACAGTGT
>NW_019241687.1:0-1688 GCF_002742605.1 Olea europaea var. sylvestris | reverse complement strand
TTGGCTAGCACTTCTTCAACCTTACATAATTAATAAGGAAATTAGTTATTCGAAGGCCCAAAAGAAGGAATTTGGCTAAAATCGCATGATCCCGGGTCTGCGCCCCGAGTCCAATTTCGAGGGCCGTTTCCAATCAACCTACCAAATTTCGGCCCATTCCGACACCATCGAGATAAATCACAAAATTGCCCCAGGTGCAGTATTGCTTTGTTAATTTTCTGTCCAGCACTTCTTCGACCTGACATAATTAATAAGGAAATTATTTATTCGTAGGCCCAAATGACGAAATTTTGCTAAAGTCCCGTGATCTCAGGTTTGTGCCCAGAGTCCAATTTCGAAGATCGTTTCCAATCAACCTACCAAATTTCGGCCCATTTCGACACCGTCGCAAAAAATGACAAAATTATCCCTAGTGCGGTTTTGATTTGTTAATTTTTTATCTAGCACTTCTTCAACCTAACATAATTAATACCGAAATTAATTATTTGGAGGCCCAAAAAAGCAGTTTGGCTAAAATCCCATGATCCCGGGTCGTGCCCCTAGTCCAATTTCGCGGGCCGTTTCCAATCAACCTGCCAAAAATTTCGGCCCATTCCGACACCGTCACAATAAATGACAAAATTGCCCCTGGTGAGGTTTTTTTGGTAATTTTCTGTCGAGCACTTCTTCAACCTGACATAATTAATACGGAAATTAATTATTCGGAGGCCCAAACAAAGGAATTTGGCTAAAATTCAGTGATCCCGGGTCTATGCACCGAGTCCAATTTTGGGGGCCATTTCGTATCAACCTGCTAAATTTCAGACCATTCCGACGCCGTCGCGACAAATGACAAAATTTCCCCTTGAGCGGTTTTTTTGTTAAATTTTTGTCCAGCACCTCTTCAACCTGACATAATTAATGAGGAAATTAACTATTCAGAGGCCCAAACATAGGAATTTGGCTAAAATCCCGTAATCCTTCCCGGCTCTGTGCCCCGAGTCCAATTTCGCAGGTCGTTTCAAATCAACCTGCCAAATTTCGGCCCATTCCGACACCGTCACGAAAAATGACAAAATTGCCCCTGGTGCGATTTTGCTTTGTTAATATTTGGTCCAGCACTTCTTCAAATTGACATAATTAATAAGGAAATTAATTATTCAGAGGCCCAACAAAAAAGTTCGGCAAAAATCCCATGATCTCGGGTCTGTGCCCCTAGTCCAATTTCGCGGACCTTTTCTAATCAACCTGCCAAATTTCGGCCCATTTCGACACCGTCGTAACAAATGACAAAATTGCCCCTGGTGCGATTTTTCTTAGTTAATTTTCTATCTAGCACTTCTTCAGCCTAACATAATTAATAAGGAAATTAATTATTCGGAGGCCCAAACGAAGGAATTTGGCTAAAATCTCGTGATCCTGGGTCTGTGCCCCGAGTCCAATTTAGCGGGCCGTTTCCGACCAACCTGCCAAATTTTGGCCCATTTCGATACCATCGCGACAAATGACAAAATTGCCCCTGGTGCGGTTTTGCTTTGTCAATTTTTTGTCCAACACTTCTTCAATCTAACATAATTAATAAGGAAATTAATTATTAGGAGGTCCAAACGAAGGAATTTGGCTAAAATCCCGTGATCCTGGGTCTGTGCCCTAAGTCCAATTTAGCGGGCCGTTTCCAATCAACCTGCCAAATTTCGGCCCATTCCGTC
>NW_019241686.1:0-1688 GCF_002742605.1 Olea europaea var. sylvestris | reverse complement strand
TTGTAGAATTGATATGGATACAATTAAACATTATTGGACTCTAACCCCCAATCTGTAATTACTAGAGAACTCTTTGGTTGTGCACTCTAGCATCAGGTCTAGAGCCTTGGACTTCTTTTCCATTCATGGATCACTAAAAACGAAACTCATTCTTCACAAACTGAAACTTCAGACACCTGTCTAGATCTTCAAGAGTCAGAAGGTTTTTTGGTAAAGGATTTTGTTGGTATTTGATCTTTCAGTATTTATTATTTTTCAATGTTGTGGTTGAGTCAAGGGAATTATGAAAATGATATTTGATCTTTTACATGATGTTCTCTTGAATGAATAAATGCTCAACACACAATAGGGACTAAATATGGCTTGGATATTTATAATATAAAGTGTTAGAGGTTGCTTAGAATGGTAAAAAGTCATCAAATCGTGATATGGGATTTGGTCAATGAGCACGAACGCTTGAGCGGTCGTGTGATCCACAGCGATCGGTTAAGTCATTACAAAAATTGTTTGAGCAATCACCAGGCAACAAGGGAGTAGTTCTATCTTCGTCTTGATTTTCTTAAGCTAATTTTATTTCTATCCAAAGATACTCATAACTCCCAAAAGCTCGACTCAAATTACAACCCAATCAAATAAAATTTTGGGCATAAAACTTGTCAATTCACTTTAGACCTAACAAACTTCCCCTTTGACATTTCGTTAAAAAATCATTTATGTTAAAACAAACAATAAGCATAATCTAACTTTTATAAATACAAAGACTCAAACCTAAAATTGCATCATATGTGCTTGTCATACCTATTTTCTGAAACATATCAACTCAAACAATACCAAGTATAAAAGTACGAGAAAACCAATAATAAAGCACCTAACTAAGTCATAAATACAATACAAGTTGAAACGTGTAACACAATCTGTATCAATAACTTAAAACTAAATCATGATGGAGGTAGAACATTGAAATAGCCGAACTAGCAACATCTAATTATGATATCAATATCATACAAAATTCCAAACTCATTATTAATATTTAAAATTTTGTATGTTTATTATACAAAACACCAAATATAATATCAATATTTAAAATCCCAAATGTTTGCTAGCCAAATACTACCCTCTTCCCCTGAAAGAAATAAATAATATCACTTCTCTTTTTGTCACGAATAACAAAAGGAAACGAGCAATATAAAATGAATAACAAAGGGAGGAATGCACAACTTATGCACATTGATTGAACTTGACCTTGAGATACACATTGATTTTCTTTTAATAATAAAAACCTTTTAAACACAACATCATTGCTTGAAAACTCAAGTGACATAATCACATGAACAGTTATTTGATTACTTATATAGTATAATTGATGAACAATAAACTCTTCCTACTTAACTCATTTTTAATCTACATGTAGTAAATTATATAAGCAATACACGTGTGTGATCTGTCACTAATAACCTGTGAATGAGTTTTAAAACCTTAAATTTGTAAAAAAAAAAAATGACATGCATAATAAATCATTGGTGAATAAATACTTTCCTCAAATAATGAAAGTCAAACCTAGTGCTACTAGGACATTTCAATCAAAATATCTCATATTTATTTTTGTATAATTTTTTCTCCCTCTATCTTTAAGCATGAAATTAACTCTAATTTTTTCATAACTTATGTGCAAATTCATTAAACATTCG
>NW_019241685.1:70219-102221 GCF_002742605.1 Olea europaea var. sylvestris | reverse complement strand
TCTTTTCTCCACTCTCAGCCACCTCACTCTTTTCTCTCTTAGTGATGGTTTCACTATTGCCTCTCTTTTTTCCTGACTCTCTTATTCTCTTGTCTTCCTCACTTTTCAGCTTTACTTGATCTCCATACACTTGTGCCGGTGTTAATGGCGCAAGAGTAATAGTCTTCCCATCCTTGACAAAGCTATAACGATTCCTATAACCATCATGTGTGACCCTTCTATCATATTGCCATGGCCTTCCTAATAAGATATGACCCACATGCATAGGCACCACATCACATACTACTTCATCACTATAACTCCCAATTGAGAAATTTCACCCTAACTTCCCCACTTTCATTCAACCATTGCAACTTATAAGGCCTAGGGTGTCTTAACAATGCTAGCCCTAATTTCTCAACTAAAGTTGTACTAGCTACTCTCGTGCAACTCCCACCATCAATAATCATACTACATACCTTATCGTTGACGTAACAGCGTGTGTGGAATATATTTTCTCGTTGCTGCTCTGAATCATCCACTTTGACTTGAGTGTTAAGTGCTCTCCTTGACACCAACGATTCCCCAACAGCAAACTCCAATTTTTCTTCTTCGTCAACATCCTCCAATGCAGGCATGTCCTCAAACTCTCCTTCACTTTCACTCACCACCTCTCCATTATCCAAAAAAACCATTACCCATTTATTTGGGCATTGAGAAGCAATGCGCCCTGATCCCAAGCATCTAAAACACTTGATATCTCGATTCCTTGATGGTTGTGAATCTGTTTTGGGTGCTGTTTTGCTAGCACTTTCTTCTTTCCCTTTCTGCCACTCATTCCTACCTTTAGGTACTGCTTTATCACCTTTATTGTTGTTGTTCCACCTTGGCTTCCAATATAGATTAACACTCGAAGTTCCTAACGGCTGCCTAGTTGTCCCTTTCCTCTTCAGCTGTCTCTCTACCTTCATAGCCACATGCAACATGTCTTCCAACTCTACATAATGTTGTAACTCCACTACATTGGCAATTTCCCTATTCAACCCATTCAAGAATCGTGCCATGGTAGCCTCCCGATCCTCCACCACATTGGCCCTAATCATGAGTATTTCCGTCTCCTTATGATAATCCTCTACACTTTTTGACCCTTGATATAGACCTTGCAGGTTTTGATGGATCTCGGTAATAGTGGCTAGGAACAAACCTCTTTCTCATCAATGACTTCAATTCCTCCTAAGTGCTAATTGGTCTTCCCCCACTCCTACGTTGTGAAGTAATCACTTGATCCCACCATGAAATTGCATAGTCACTGAACTCCAAATCTGCTAACTTCACCTTTTTCTCCTCCGAATAGTTATAACACTCGAAGATCATTTCAACCTTCCTTTCCCAATCCAGGTATGCCTCGGGATCATTCCTTCCTTTGAATGAAGGAACTGTCATTTTTATATTTCCCAAGTTTCCATCCAACTCCTCCCCGCAATCATTCCGACCCCGTCTGTCGAACCTATCGCCTCTATTCCTCATCCTTCCCATCTCAACACTGTGAAATTCATCTTCGCCCATGTCACTCCCATATCCATGCTCCTCTCACCTTTCCCTCCTAGGCTCCCATCTATCTGATCCTCTGGCATTGGATACATCTACTCGATGCCCCCGACTAAGATTAGCCACCGATGTATCCAATCTATTCATCCAAGCCTCCTGCTTCGCCAACCTATCTCTCACACTCCAAAAGCCCTCTCAAACCTTTGCACTAAATCTTTCGTTGCATTGCTATTATTGCCTTGTCGGCTTGAGTTTGATTCTGCCCTTTCTAACATCCTAACACTAAAATTTTATTTTACTGCCTCACCAAAAGTCACTCGGAACAGACACAAGGCTTTTACCCTCTATTAAGCTCACCTCTCTGCCTTTTACCACTCAATTCTTTCAACAATTGCTTCTAGGAACAATCAATGAACTCAACCAATCAATCAATTCGTGTAGAATTTCCCAAACCAGATGTGATTCAATAATTGTAACAAAGGACTCAAAAAAACTTTTAAAACTTGATTTGAATGAAGGAATGGAATGATTCAATTTGTCCAAGTAATTTAGAAACGATAATGAATAATAATAGTTGGTATTTGTCGGATCAATAATATTCAACAAGTTTTTTTTACTGTATGGATGAACAGTAATTTATTTATTTATTTATATATACATTTTTTAGATCTGGAAATCAATAACAAAACCAACAAAGAAAACGAAAATTGATTTGGGCGAAAATTGAGTCCAAAAACGGAATTTGAAGATTTTTCATGAAATTTTTTAGATCAAAGATAAAAAAAAAAAAAAAAAACTTCTGGACACAAGAACACAAGAAATTGAAAAAAAAAATTAGAAAACAAAGGATATAACCTGATTAAATTGGAGCCAAAGCTCTGATACCAACTGATGCGAACCCCGTAGCAATGGAAACTACGAAACCCACAACGAGATTGATGTGGAACCCAAGAACGCCAATACTAACCTGGTTTTAGATCTTGAACCCCAAGAATTGAACTAAGAAACCCTAGATTAGCGAAGAACCTAAAACCCCTTAATTACAATTGAAAGAACCCACAATCTGATTGATAGAACGCCACAAGAAGTTGAATCTTGATAAGTTCCAAGATTTTTCAAGAAGAACAATTAAATTGAAAGAATAATTCTCTCTCTATAATATTAAGTAATGTCAAAAGTTCAAAGGTTTTTTTTACAATAAAAAGATATTCTCCTATTTATAATACTCCTCGATCAAGAGTTAAAAAGGAAATATAATTCTAATAATCTAAAAAAATTCCTAAAATATTCGTCCAATATGGTAGGAATTTGATTAAGAATGAAATTCTAGTAAAATAAGGAAAATCGCGCCCAAAAATGAACCATGCGGTCGCATGGTTATAACACGTGCGGCCGCATGGTAATAAGGTTTTGGCCATTTTGATTCTCGGTATCATGCCGTGTGGCCGCATGGTTGCACTGCACACTCTCGTCTTCGACTGCTTGTAACGCATTGATCCATTTTGTTTCGACCTTTGACCCGAACATGAAACTTGTCCCATTTTGAGTCTCGAACATGGTTCCATCAATAGTTTCTTGAATGAGCAATCCCATTGCTTGTTTCACTTGCTTTGCCCTTGATCGCGTCATTAGTCCGCCATCGACTATCAACGGGTCTTGTCTCACACTTGACTTCGTTGGGCACGACTCCTGGATCATATCAAAAACGGTCGCTACATTTCAGAAAAGTACTTATGGGCCCAAAATAAAAATCTTGTGCAAAAGTTAAGCTCAATTCTTCGAACGCGACAATTCAAATATGCAAGTGCTTGTTCTTCAAAAGAAAGATGCCCAAAATCCCTCATATGTCACAGAGAAATGGTGAGTTCAGTACAAAATGGTCGCTACATTTTCAAAAAGTACATATGGGCCCGAAACGGACTCCGTGTGCAAAAGTTACGCTCAATTCTTCGAACGTCGACAATCCAAATATGCAAGTGCTCGTTCTTCGAAAAATAAAAGGCCTAAATCCCTCTTAGTAATGCAGTGAGTTCAATCCAAAATGGTTGCAACATTTTCGAAAAGTACTTACGGGCCAAAACGAAAACCGTATGTAAAAGTTATGCTCCATTCTTCGAACGCCGACAATCCAAATATGCAAGTGCTCGTTCTTCAAAAGAAAAATGTCCAAAATCCCGCATACATCATGGCAAAGTGGTGAGTTCAATCCAAAATGTCGCTACATTGTTGAAAAGTACTTATGGTCCCAGAACGAACACCGTGTGCGAAAATTTGCGCTCAATTCTTCGAACGCCGACAATCCAAATATGCAAGTGCTCGTTCTTCAAAAAATAAATGGTCAAAATCCTCATACATCACGATGATGCCATGAGTTCAATCCAAAATGGTCGCTATATTTTCGAAAAGTACTTATGGGCTAAAAACGGAAATCGTGTGCAAAAGTTATGCTCAATTCTTCGAATGCTGACAATCCAAAGATGCAAGTGCTCGTTCTTCAAATGAAAAATGCCCAAAATCCCTCATACATCACGGTAAAGTGGTGAGTTCAGTCCAAAATGGTTGCTATATTTTCGAAAAGTGCTTATGGGTCGAAAACAGACACCGTGTGCAAAAGTTACGCTCAATTCTTCGAACGCCGACAATCCAAATATGCAAGTGCTCATTCTTCGAAAAGTAAACACCCAAAATCCCTAATACGTTGTGGCAAAGTGGTGAGTACAATCCAAAACGGTCACTACATTTCCGAAAAGTACTTATGGGCCCAAAACAGACACCGTTTCCAAAAGTTACGCTCAATTCTTCGAACGCCGACAATCCAAACATGCAAGCGCTCATTCTTTGAAAAAAAGGTCAAAATCCCTCTTACATCATGATGATATCATGAGTTTAATCCAAAACGGTCGCTACATTTTCGAAAAGTACTTACAGGCCCAAAACGAACGCTGTATACAAAAGTTACGCTCAATTTTTCGAACGTCGACAATCCAAATATGAAAGTGCTCATTCTTCAAAAAAACACCCGAGATCCCTCATACATCATGGCAAAGCTGTGAGTTCAATCCAAAATGGTCACTACATTTCCGAAAAGTACTTATGGGCCCAAAACGGACACCGTGTGCAAAAGTTACGCTCAATTCTTCAAACGCCGACAATCCAAATATGCAAGTCCTCATTCTTCAAAAAACAAAAGGCCTAAATCCCTCTTACATCATTATGATGCCATGAGTTCAATTCAAAACGGTCACTACATTTCTGAAAAGTACTTATGGTCCCAAAATGGAAATCGTGTGCTAAAGTTACACTCAATTCTTCGAACGCCTACAATCCAAATATGCAAGTGCTCGTTCTTCGAAAGAAAAATGCCCAAAATCCCTCATACATCACGGTAAAGCGGTGAGTTCAATCCAAAATGGTCGCTACATTTTCGAAAAGTACTTATGGGCCCAAAACGAAAATCGTGTGCAAAAGTTACGCTCAATTCTTTGAACGCCGACAATCCAAATATGCAAGTACTCGTTCTTCGAAAGAAAAATGCCCAAAATCCCTCATACGTCATGGCAAAGTGGTAGTTCAATCCAAAACGGTCGCTACATTTTCGAAAAGTACTTATGGGCCTAAAACGGACACCGTGTGCAAAAGTTACGCTCAATTTTTTGAAAGCTGACAATCAAAATATGCAAGTGCTCATTCTTCGTAAAAAACACCCAAAATCCCTCATACGTCATGGAAAATCAGTTAGTACAATCCAAAACGGTTGCTACATTTCCGTAAAGTACTTATGGGCCCAAAACAGACACCGTTTCCAAAAGTTGTGCTCAATTCTTCGAACGTCGACAATCCAATTCTGCAAGTGCTCATTCTTTTGAAAAACAAACGGTCAAAATCCCTCTTACATCACGACGATGCTGTGAGTTCCATCCAAAACGGTCGCCACATTTTCGAAAAGTATTTATGGGCCCAAAACGGAAATCGTGTGCAAAAGTTATGCTCAATTCTTCGAACTTCGACAATCCAATTATGCAAGTGCTCGTTCTTCAAAAAAAATGGTTGAAATCCCTCTTACGTCATGATGATGTCGTGAGTTCAATCCGAAACGGTCGCTACATTTTCGAAAAGTACTTATGGGCCCAAAATGGAAACAGTGTGCAAAAGTTACGCTCTATTCTTCAAACGTCGATAATCCAAATATGCAAGTGCTCATTCTTCGAAAGAAAAATGCCCAAAATCCCTCATACATCATGGCAAACCAGTGAGTTCAACCCAAAACGGTCACGACATTTTCGAAAACCTCTTATGGGCCCAGAACGGACACCGTGTGCAAAAGTCTCGCTCAATTCTTCGAACGCCGACAATCTAAATATGCAAGTGCTCGTTCTTCAAAAAACAAACGTCCAAAATCCCTCTTACGTCATGACAATGTTGTGAGTTCAATCCAAGACGGTCGCTACATTTCCGAAAAGTACTTATTGGCCCAAAACGGAAATCGTGTGCAAAAGTTACATTCAATTCGTCAAACGCCGACCATTCAAATATGAAAGTGCTCGTTCTTCAAAAGAAAGACGCCCGAAATCCCTCATACACCATGGTAAAGTGGTGAGTTCAATCCAAAATGGTCATTACATTTCCGAAAAGTACTTATGGTCCCAAAACGAAAATCGTGTACAGAAGTTACACTCAATTCTTCGAACGCCGACAATCTAAATATGCAAGTGCTCATTCTTCAAAAGAAAAATGCCCAAAATCCCTCATACATCATGGCAAAGTGGTGAGTTCAATCCAAAATGATCGCTACATTTTCGAAAAGTACTTATGGGCCCAAAACGAAAATCGTGTGCAAAAGTTACGCTCAATTCTTCGAACGCCGACAATCCAAATATACAAGTGCTTATTCTTCAAAAAACAAACGGTCGAAATCCCTCTTACGTCATGACGATGCCATGAGTTCAATCCAAAATAGTCGCTACATTTTCGAAAAGTACTTATGGGCCCAAAACGAAAATCGTGTTCAAAAGTTACGCTCAATTTTTCGAACGCCGACAATCCAAATATGCAAGTGTTCATTCTTCGAAAGAAAAATGGCCAAAATTTCTCATACATCACCGCAAGTGGTGAGTTCAATCCAAAATGGTTGCTACATTTTCGAAAAGTACTTATGGGTCCAAAACGGACACCGTGTGCAAAAGTTACGCTCAATTCGTCGAACGTCGACAATCCAAATATGCAAGTGCTCGTTCTTCGAGAAACAAATGGTTAAAATCCTTCTTATGTCATGACGATGGGTGAGTTCAATCCAAAATGGTCGCCACATTTTCGAAAAGTACTTACGGGCCCAAAACGGAAATCGTGTGCAAAAGTTACGTTCAATTCTTCGAACGCTAACAATCCAAATATGCAAGTGCTTGTTCTTCGAGTAAAATGCCCGAAGTCCCTCATACATCACAGCAAAGCTGTGTGTTCAATCCAAAACGGTCGCTATGTTTCTGAAAAATACTTATGGGGCCAAAACGGACACCGTATGCAAAAGTTACACTCAATTCTTCGAACGCCAACAATCTAAATATGCAAATGCTCATTCTTCAAAAAATAAATGGCTGAAATCCCTCTTACATCATGACAATGCCATGAGTTCAGTCCAAAATGGTCGGTACATTTTCGAAAAGTACTTATGCGGCCATAACGAAAAGCGTGTGCAAAAGTTACGCTCAATTCTTCAAACGCCGAAAATGCAAATATGCAAGTGCTCGTTCTTCAAAAGAAAAATGCTTGAAATCCCTCATACATCACAAAAAGTGGTGACTTCAATCCAAAACGGTTGCTAAATTTTTGAAGAGTACTTATGGGCCCAAAACGGACACCGTATGCAAAAGTTACGCTCAATTCTTCGAACATTGACAATCTAAATATGCAAGTGCTCGTTCTTCAAAAAAATGGCCGAAATCCCTCTTACATCACGATGAAATTGTGAGTCCATTCCAATACGGTCGCTCCATTTTCGAAAAGTACTTATGCACGCAAAACGGAAACCGTGTGCAAAAGTTACGCTCCATTCTTCGAACATCGACAATCCAAATATGCAAGTGCTCGTTCATTGAAAAACAAATGGTCGAAATCCCTCTTACATCACGATGATTCCATCAGTCCAATCCGAAACGGTCTCTACATTTTCAAAAAGTACTTATGGGCCCAAAACAAAAATCGTGTGCTAAAGTTACGCTCAATTCTTCGAACGCCGACAATCTAAATATGCAAGTGCTCGTTCTTCGAAAGAAAAACGGTTGAGATCCCTCATACTTCATGGCAAAGCGATGAGTTAAATCCAAAACGGTCGCTACATTTTTGAAAAGTTCTTATGGGCCCAAAACGGACACCGTGTGCAAAAGTTACGCTCAATTCTTCGAACGCCAACAATCAAAATATGCAAGTGCTCGTTCTTCGAAAAAAACACCCAAAATCCCTCATACATCACGGCAAAGCGGTGAGTACAATCCAAAACGGTCGCTACATTTCTGAAAAGTACTTATGGGCTCAAAACGGACACCGTTTCGAAAAGTTACGCTCAATTCTTCGAACGTCGACAATCCAAATATGCAAGTGCTCATTCTTCGAAAAAAAATGATCGAAATCCTTCTTACATCACGATGATGTCGTGAGTTCAATCCAAAATGGTCGCGATATTTCTGAAAAGTACTTATGGGCCCAAAACGGAAACCGTGTGCAAAAGTTAAGCTCAATTCTTCAAAAGCCGACAATCCAAATATGCAAGTGCTCATTCTTCAAAAAAAAGGTCAAAGTCCCTCTTACATCACAACGATGCCAAGAGTTCAATTCGAAACGGTCGCTACATTTTTGAAAAGTATTTATGGGCCCAAAACGGAAACCATGTGCAAAAGTTACACTCAATTCTTCAAACGCCGACAATCCAAATATGCAAGTGCTCGTTCTTCGAAAGAAAAATGCTCGAAATCCCTCTTACGTCATGGCAAAGCAATGAGTTCAATCTAAAATGGTCGCTACATTTTCAAAAAGTACTTATGGGCCCAGAACCGACGTCCTGTGCAAAAGTTGCACACAATTCTTTGAACGCCGACAATTTAAATATGCAAGTGCTCATTCTTTGAAAAACAAATGGCCAAAATCTCTCTTATGTCACGATGATGCCGTGAGTTCAATCCAAAAGGGTCGCTACATTTTCGAAAAGTACTTATGCGCCAAAAACAAAAACCATGTGCAAAAGTTACACTTAATTCTTTGAACACCGACAATCCAAATATGCAAGTGCTAGTTCTTCGAAAGAAAAATGGCCTAACTCTCTCATACATCACCACAAAGCGGTGAGTTCAATCCAAAATGGTCGCTACATTTTTGAAAAGTACTTATGGGCCCAAAACGGACACCGTGTGCAAAAGTTACTTTCAATTCGTCGAACGCCATCATTCCAAATATGCAAGCGCTCGTTCTTCGAGAAACAAATGGTCAGAATCCTTCTTGTGTCACGACGATGCGGTGAGTTCGATCCAAAATGATCGCCACATTTTTGAAAAGTACTTAGGGGCCTAAAACAGAAATCGTGTGCAAAAGTTACGTTCAATTCTTCGAACTCTGACAATCCAAATATGCAAGTGCTCATTCTTCGAAAAACAAATGGTCAAAATCCCTATTACGTCACGACTATTCTGTCAGTTCAATCCGAAACGGTTGCTACATTTTCAAAAAGTACTTATGGGCCCAAAACGAAAATCGTGTGCAAAAGTTACGCTCAATTCTTTGAACGCCGACAATCCAAATATGCAAGTGCTCGTTTTTCGAAAGAAACATGCTTAAAATCTCTCATACATCATGGTAAAGCAGTGAGTTCAACCGAAAATGGTAGCTACATTTTTGAAAAGTACTTATGGGCCCAGAACGGACACCGTGTGCAAAAGTTGTGCTCAATTCTTCGAACGCCGACAATCTAAATATGCAAGTGCTCGTTCTTCAAAAAATAAAAGTCCAAAATCCCTCTTACGTCATGAAGATGCCATGAGTTCAATCCTAAATGGTCACTACATTTCCGAAAAGTACTTATGGGCCCAAAACGAAATCCGTATGGAAAAGTTACGCTCAATTCTTCGAACACCGACAATCTAAATATGCAAGTGCTCATTCTTTGAAAGAAAGACACCCGAAATCCCTCATACATCATGGAAAAGTGGTGAGTTCAATCCAAAATGATTTTCGAAAAGTACTTATGGTCCTAAAACGGAAACCGTGTGCAAAAGTTACACTCAATTCTTCGAACACCGACAATCCAAATATGCAAGTGCTGATTCTTCGAAAAACAAATGGTCAAAATCCCTCTTACGTCACAATGATGCCGTGAGTTCAATCCAATACGGTCGCTACATTTTCGAAAAGTACTTATGGGAGCAAAACGGAAACCGTGTACGAAAGTTACACTCAATTCTTCGAAAGCCGACAATCCAAATATGCAAGTGCTCGTTCTTCGAAAAACAAACGGTCGAAGTCCCTCTTACATCACGATGATGCCAAGATTTCAATCCGAAATGGTCGCTACATTTTCGAAAAGTACTTATGAGCTCAAAACAAAAACCGTGTGCAAAAATCACGCTCAATTCTTCAAACATCGACAATCCAAATATGCAAGTGCTCGTTCATCGAAAAACAAATGGTCAAAATCCCTCTTACATCACGATGATTCCATCAGTTCAATCCGAAACGGTCGCTACATTTCCCAAAAGTACTTATGGGCCCAAAACGGAAACCGTGTGCAAAAGTTACGCTCAATTCTTCGAACGCCGACAATCCAAATATGCAAGTGCTCGTTCTTCGAAAGAAAAATGGCCGCAATCCCTCATACTTCATGGCAAAGTGGTGAGTTCAATCCAAAACGGTCGCTACATTTTCGAAAAGTACTTATGGGCCCAAAATGGAAACCGTGTGCAAAAGTCACGCTCAATTCTTCGAACATCGACAATCCAAATATGCAAGTGCTCATTCATAAAAAAGTGGTCGAAATCCCTCTTACATCACGATGATTCCATCAGTTCAATCCGAAACGGTCGCTACATTTCCGAAAAGTACTTATGGGCCCAAAATGGAAACCATGTGCAAAAGTTACGCTCAATTCTTCGAACGCCGACAATCCAAATATGCAAGTGCTCGTTCTTCGAAAGAAAAAATGGCCTCAATCCCTCATATTTCATGGTAAAGTGGTGAGTTCAATCCAAAATGGTCGCTACATTTCTTAAAAGTTCTTATGGGCCCCAAAACGGACATCGTGTGCAAATGTTACGCTCAATTCTTTGAACGCCGACAATCAAAATATGCAAGTGCTCGTTCTTCAAAAAATAAACACCCGAAATCCCTCATACATCATGGCAAAGTGTTGAGGATAATCTAAAATGGTCGCTACATTTTTGAAAAGTACTTATGGGCCCAAAACGGACATCGTTTCCAAAAGTTATGCTCAATTCTTCGAACGCCGACAATCCAAATATGCAAGTGCTCATTCTTCGAAAAACAAATGGTCGAAATCCTTCTTACATCATGATGATGCCGTGAGTGCAATCCAAAATGGTCGCTACATTTCTAAAAAGTACTTATGGGCCCAAAACGGAAACCGTGTACAAAAGTTACGCTCAATTCTTTGAAAGCCGACAATCCAAATATGCAAGTGCTCGTTCTTCGAAAGAAAAATGCTTGAAATCCCTCATACGTCATGGCAACGCAGTGAGTTCAATCCAAAATGGTTGCTACCTTTTCAAAAAGTACTTATGGGCCCAGAACGGACACCGTGTGCAAAAGTTGCACACAATTCTTCGAACGCCGACAATTTAATTATGCAAGTGCTCGTTCTTCGAAAAACAAATGGCCAAAATCTCTCTTATGTCATGACGATGCCATGAGTTCAATCCAAAAGGGTCACTACATTTTCAAAAAGTACTTATGGGCCCAAAACAAAACCGTGTGCAAAAGTTACGCCCAATTCTTCGAACGCCGACAATCCAAATATGCAAGTCCTCGTTCTTCGAAAGAAAAATGGCTGAACACTCTCATACATCACCACAAAGCGGTGAGTTCAATCCAAAACGGTCGCTACATTTTTGAAAAGTACTTATGGGCCCAAAACGGACACCGTGTGCAAAAGTTACGCTCAATTCGTCAAACGCCGACAATCCAAATATGCAAGTGCTTGTTCATCGAGAAACAAATGGTCAAAATCCTTCTTATGTCACGACGATGTGGTGAGTTCAATCCAAAACGGTCGCCACATTTTCAAAAAGTACATAGGGGCTCAAAACGGAAATCGTGTGCAAAAGTTACGTTCAATTCTTCGAACGCTGACAATCCAAATATGCAAGTGCTCGTTCTTTGAAAAACAAATGGTCAAAATCTCTCTTACATCACGACAATTCTGTCAGTTCAATCCGAAATGGTCGCTACATTTTCGAAAAGTACTTATGGGCCCAAAACGAAAATCGTATGCAAAAGTTACGCTCAATTCTTCGAACGCCGACAATCCAAATATGCAAGTGCTCGTTCTTTGAAAGAAAAATGCCCGAAATCTCTCATACATCATGGTAAAGCAGTGAGTTCAATCCAAAATGGTCGCTACATTTTCGAAAAGTACTTATGGGCCCAGAACGGACACCGTGTGCGAGAGTTGTGCTCAATTCTTCAAATGCCGACAATCTAAATATGCAAGTGCTCGTTCTTCAAAAAAATGCCCAAAATCCCTCTTACATCACGAAGGTGTCGTGAGTTCAATCCAAAATGGTCGCTACATTTTCGAAAAGTACTTATGGGCTCAAAACGGAATCCATATGGAAAAGTTACGCTCAATTCTTCGAACACCGACAATCTAAAAATGCAAGTGCTCGTTCTTTGAAAGAAAGACACCCGAAATCCCTCAAACATCATGGCAAAGTGGTGAGTTCAATCCAAAACAATTTTTGAAAAGTACTTATGGTCCCAAAATGAAAATCATGTGCAAAAGTTACACTCAATTCTTCAAACGCCGACAATCCAAATATGCAAGTGCTCATTTTTCGAAAGAAAAATGTCCAAAATCCCTCATACATCACAGCAAAGTGGTGAGTTCAATCCGAAATGGTTGCCACATTTTTGAAAAGTACTTATGAGTGCAGAACGGACACCGTGTGTAAAAGTTGCGCTCAATTCTTCGAACGCCGACAATCCAAATATGCAAGTGCTCGTTCTTCAAAAAATAAAAGGTCAAAATCCCTCTTACATCACGATGATGCCGTGAGTTCAATCCAAAATGGTCACTACATTTCCAAAAAGTACTTATGGGCCCAAAACGGAAACCGTGTGCAAAAGTTACGCTCAATTCTTCGAACGCCGACAATCCAAATATGCAAGTGCTCGTTCTTCAAAAGAAAAATGCCCTAAATCCCTCATACTTCATGGCAAAGCAGTGAGTTCAATCCAAAACAGTTTCTACGTTTCTAAAAAGTTCTTATGGACCCAAAATGGACACCGTGTGCAAAAGTTACGCTCAATTCTTCGAATGTCGACAATCAAAATATGCAAGTGCTCGTTCTTCGAAAAACGAACACCCAAAATCCCTCATACGTCATGGCAAAGTGGTGAGTACAATCCAAAACGGTCGTTACATTTTCTAAAAGTACTTATGGGCCTAAAATAGACACCGTTTCCAAAAGCTACGCTCAATTCTTCGAACGCTGATAATCCAAATATGTAAGTACTCGTTCTTTGAAAAACAAATGGTCAAAATCCCTCTTATGTGACGACGCTTCCGTGAGTTAAATCCAAAATGGTTGCTACATTTTTGAAAAGTACTTATGGGCCCAAAACAGAAATCGTGTGCAAAAGTTATGCTCAATTCTTTGAACGCCGACAATCCAAATATGCAAGTGCTCGTTCTTCGAAAGAAAAATGCTCGAAATCTCTCATACGTCATGGTAAAGTAGTAAGTTCAATCCAGAACGGTCGCTATATTTTCGAAAAGTACTTATGGGCCCAGAATGGACACCGTGTGCAAAAGTTGTGCTCAATTCTTTGAACGCCGACAATCTAAATATGCAAGTGCTCGTTCTTCAAAAAACAAACATCCAAAATCCCTCTTACATCACAAAGATGCTGTGAGTTCAATCCAAAACGATCGCTACATTTCCGAAAAGTACTTATGGGCCCAAAACGGAATCCGTATGGAAAAGTTACGCTCAATTCTTCGAACACCGACAATCCAAATATGCAAGTGCTTGTTCTTTGAAAGAAAGACACCCGAAATCTATCATACATCATGGCAAAGTGGTGAGTTCAATCCAAAAGGATTTTCGAAAAGTACTTATGGTCCCAAAACGGAAACCGTGTGCAAAAGCTACACTCAATTCTTCGAACGCCGACAATCCAAATATGCAAGTGCTAATTCTTCGAAAGAAAAATGCCCAAAATCTCTCATACATCACGACAAAGTGGTGAGTTCAATCTGAAACGGTCGCCACACTTTTGAAAAGTAGTTATGGGCGCAGGACGGACACCGTTTGTAAAAGTTGCGCTCAATTCAACGAACACTGACAATCCAAATATGCAAGTTCTCGTTCTTCAAAAAATAAACGGTCGAAATCCCTTTTATGTCATGATGATGCCGTGAGTTCAATCCAAAATGGTCGCTACATTTCCGAAAAGTACTTATGGGCCCAAAACAGAAACCGTGTGCAAAAGTTACGCTCAATTCTTCGAACGCCGACAATCCAAAGATGAAAGTACTCATTCTTCAAAAGAAAAATGTCCTAAATCCCACATACTTCATGGCAAAGCAGTGAGTTCAATCCAAAATGGTCGCTACATTTTCAAAAAGTTCTTATGGGCCCAAAACGGACACCTTGTACAAAAGTTACGCTAAATTCTTCGAACGTCGAAAATAAAAATATGCAAGTGCTCGTTCTTCGAAAAACAAACACCCGAAATCCCTCATACATCACGGTAAAGCAGTGAGTACAATCCAAAACGGTCACTACATTTTCGAAAAGTACTTATGGGCCCAAAACGGACACCGTTTCCAAAAGTTGCGCTCAATTCTTCGAACGTCGACAATCCAAGTATGCAAGTGCTCATTCTTCGAAAAACAAATGATCGAAGCCCCTTTTACGTCACCACGATATCGTGAGTTCAATCCAAAATGGTCGCTACATTTTTGAAAAGTACTTATGGGCCCAAAACGGAAATCGTGTGCAAAAGTTACACTCAATTCTTCGAACGTCGACCATCCAAATATGCAAGTGCTCGTTCTTTGAAAAAAAGGTCGAAATCCCTCTTACGTCACAACGATGCCATGAGTTCAATCTGAAATGGTCGCTACATTTTCGAAAAGTACTTAAGGGCCTAAAACGGAAATCGTGTGCAAAAGTTACGCTCAATCCTTCGAACACGGACAATCCAAATATGCAAGTGCTCGTTCTTCGAAAGAAAAATGCCCGAAATCTCTCATACATCATGGTAAAGCAGTGAGTTCAATCCAAAATGGTCGCTACATTTTTGAAAAGTACTTATGGGCCCAGAACGGACTCCGTGTGCAAAAGTTGTGCTCAATTCTTCGAACACCAACAATCTAAATATGTAAGTGCTCATTCTTCAAAAAAAAACTTCCGAAATCCCTCTTATGTCATGAAGATGCCATGAGTTCAATCCAAAACGGTCACTACATTTTTGAAAAATACTTATGGGCCCAAAACGAAAATCGTATGCAAAAGTTACGCTCAATTCTTCAAACACCGACAATCCAAATATGAAAGTGCTCGTTCTTCGAAAGAAAGATGCCCAAAATCCGTCATACATCATGGCAAAGTGTTGAGTTCAACCCAAAGCGGTCGTTACATTTTCAAAAAGTACTTATGGTCCCAAAACGGAAACCGCGTGCAAAAGTTACCCTCAATTCTTCGAACGCCGACAATCCAAATATGCAAGTGCTCATTTTTCAAAATAAAAATGCCCAAAATCCCTCATACATCATGGCAAAGCGGTGAGTTCAATTCGAAATGGTCGCTACATTTTCAAAAAGTACTTATGGGCCCAGAACGGACACCGTGTGCAAAAGTTGCGCTCAATTCTTCGAACGCTGACAATCCAAATATGCGAGTGCTCGTTCTTCAAAAAACAAATAGCCAAAATCCCTTTTACGTCACGACGATGCCGTGAGTTCAATCTAAAACGGTCGCTACATTTCTGAAAACTACTTATGGGTCCAAAACAGAAATCATGTGCAAAAGTTATGCTCAATTCGTCGAACGCCGACAATTAAAATATGTAAGTACTTGTTCTTCAAAAAAAAGCCCAAAATCCCTCATACGTCATGGGAAAGTGGTGAGTTCATTCCAAAATGATCGCTACATTTTCGAAAAGTACTTATGGGCCCAAAACAGACACCGTGTGCAAAAGTTACGCTCAATTCTTTGAACGTCGACAATCAAAATATGCAAGTGCTCGTTCTTCAAAAAATAAACAACCAAAATCCCTCATACATCACAGCAAAGCGGTGAGTTCAATCCAAAACGGTCGCTACATTTTTGAAAAGTACTTATGGTCCCAAAATGGAAACCGTTTGCAAAAGTTACGCTCATTTCTTCGAATGCCGACAATCCAAATATGCAAGTGCTCGTTCTTCGAAGGAAAGATGCCTGAAATCCCTATACGTCAAGGCAAAGTGTTGAGTTCAATCTAGAATGATCGTTATATTTTTGAAAAGTACTTATGGTCCCAAAATGAAAACCGTGTGCAAAAGTTACACTCAATTCTTCGAACGCCGACAATCAAAATATGCAAGTGCTCGTTCTTCGAAAGAAAAATGCTCAAAATCCCTCATAGCGGTGAGTTCAATCCAAAAGGTCGCTACATTTTCGAGAAGTATTTATGCGCCCAGATCAGACAACGTGTGCAAAAGTTGTGCTTGATTCTTCGAACGCCGACAATCCAAATATGCAAGTGCTCGTTCTTCAAAAAACAAACGGCTAAAATCCCTCTTATGTCACGACGATGCCGTGAGTTAAATCCAAAACGGTCGCTACATTTCTAAAAAGTACTTATGGTCCCAAAACAGACACCGTTTCCAAAAGTTACGCTCAATTCTTTGAACGTCGACAATCCAAATATGCAACTGCTCGTTCTTCGAAAGGAAAATGCCCAAAATCTCTCATAAATCATGGCAAAGCGATGAGTTCAATCCAAAATGGTCGCTACATTTTCGAAAAGTACTTATGGGCCCAGAACGGATACCGTGTGCAAAAGTTGCGCTCAATTCTTCGAAGCCGACAATCCAAATATGCAAGTGCTCGTTCTTCAAAGAACAAATGGCCGAAATCCCTCTTACGTCACGATGATGCTGTGAGTTCAATCCAAAACAGCCGCTACATTTTTGAAAAGGACTTATGGTCACAAAACGGAAATCGTGTGTAAAAGTTACACTCAATTCTTTGAACGCCGACAATCTAAATATGCAAGTGCTCGTTCTTCGAAAGAAAAATGCCCAAAATCCCTCATACATCACGGCAAAGTGGGGAGTTCAATCCAAAATGATCGCTACATTTTTGAAAAGTACTTATGGGCCCTAAATGGACACCGTGTACAAAAGTTATGCTCAATTCTTCTAGCACCGACAATCAAAATATGCAAGTGTTCGTTCTTCAAAAAACAAACACCTGAAATCCCTCTTACGTCACAGCAAAGCGGTGAGTACAATCCAAACCGTCGCTACATTTCCGAAATGTACTTATGGGCCCAAAACGAAAACCGTATACAAAAGTTACGCTCAATTCTTCGTACTCCGACAATCCAAATATGCAAGTGCTCGTTCTTCGAAAGAAAGATGCCCGAAATCCCTCATATGTCATGGCAAAGTGGTGAGTTCAATCCAAAATGGTCGTTTCATTTTCAAAAAGTACTTATGGTACCAAAACGGACACCATTTCCAAAAGTTACGCTCAATTCTTCGAACTCCGACAATCCAAATATGCAAGTGCTCATTCTTCGAAAGAAAAATACCTGAAATCCCTCATACATCACTGTAAAGCGGTGAGTTCAATCCAAAATGGACGTTACATTTTCAAAAAGTACTTATGGGCACAGAACGGACACCGTGTGCAAAAGTTGCGCTCAATTCTTCGAAAGCCGACAATCCAAATATGCAAGTGCTCGTTCCTCAAAAAAAAAATGGCCGAAATCCCTCTTACGTCACGATGATGCCGTGAGTTCAATCCAAAATGGTCGCTACATTTTTGAAAAGTAATTATGGTCCCAAAACAGAAACCGTGTGCAAAAGTTAAACTCAATTCTACGAACGCCGACAATCCAAATATGTAAGTGCTCATTCTTCGAAAGAAAAATACTCGAAATCCCTCATACATCACAGCAAAGTGGTGAGTTCAATCCAAAACGATCGCTACATTTTCGAAAAGTACTTATGGGCCCAGAACGGACACCGTGTGCAAAAGTTGCGCTCAATTCTTCGAAGTCGACAATCCAAATATGCAAGTGCTCGTTCTTCAAAGAACAAATGACCGAAATCTCTCTTACATCACGATGATGCTGTGAATTCAATCCAAAACGGCCGCTACATTTTCGAAAAGTACTTATGGTCCCAAAATGGAAACCTCGTGCAAATGTTACACTCAATTCTTCGAACACCGACAATCTAAATATGCAAGTGCTCGTTCTTCGAAAGAAAAATGCCCGAAATCCCTCATACAACACGGCAAAGTGGTGAGTTCAATCCAAAATGATCGCTACATTTTTGAAAAGTACTTATGGGCCCTAAACGGACACCGAGTACAAAAGTTACGCTCAATTCTTCGAGTGCCGACAATCGAAATATGCAAGTGCTCGTTCTTCGAAAAACAAACACCCAAAATCCCTCATACGTCACTGCAAAGTGGTGAGTACAATCCAAACTGTCGCTACATTTTCGAAAAGTACTTATGGGCCCAAAACGAAAATCGCATACAAAAGTTACGCTCAATTCTTCGAATACCGACAATCCAAATATGAAAGTGCTCGTTCTTCGAAAGAAAGATGCCCGAAATCCCTCATATGTCATGGCAAAGTGGTGAGTTCAATCCAAAATGGTCGTTTCATTTTCAAAAAGTACTTATGGTACCGAAACAGGCACCGTTTCCAAAGGTTATGCTCAATTTTTCGAACTCCTTCAATCCAAACATACAAGTGCTCGTTCTTCGAAAGAAAAATACCCGAAATTCCTCATACATCACTGTAAAGTGGTGAGTTCAATCCAATGGTCGCTATATTTTCAAAAAGTACTTATGGGCACAGAACGGACACCGTGTGCAAAAGTTGCGCTCAATTCTTGGAAAGCCGACAATCCAAATATGCAAGTGCTCGTTCCTCAAAAAACAAATGGCCGAAATCCCTCTTACGTCACGATGATGCCGTGAGTTCAATCCAAAACAGTCGCTAATTTTCTGAAAAGTAATTATGGTCCCAAAACGGAAACCGTGTACAAAAGTTAAACTCAATTCTTCAAACGCCGACAATCCAAATATGAAAGTGCTCGTTCTTCGATAGAAAAATGCTCAAAATCCCACATACATCACAGCAAAATGGTGAGTTCAATCCAAAACGATCGCTACATTTTTGAAAAGTACTTATGGTCCCAAAACGGGCACCGTGTGTAAAAGTTGCGCTCAATTCTTCGAACGCCGACAATCAAAATATGCAAGTGCTCCTTCTTCGGAAAACAAAAGGTCAAAATCCCCCTTACGTCATGACGAAGCCGTGAGTTCAATCCAAAATGGTCGCTTCATTTCCGAAAAGTACTTACGGGCCCAAACCGGAAATCGTATACAAAAGTTACGCTCAATTCTTCGAACTCCGACAATCCAAATATGCTAGCGCTCTTTCTTTGAAAGAAAGACGCTCAAAATCCCTCATACATCATGGGAAAGTGGTGAGTTCAATCAAAAACGGTCGTTACATTTTCGAAAAATACTTATGGTCCCAAAACAGAAATCGTGTGCAAACATTACACTCAATTTTTCAAATGCCGACAATCCAAATATGCAAGTGCTCGTTCTTCGAAAGAAAAATGCCCAAAATCCCTCATACATAACGGCAAAGTGGTGAGTTCAATCCAAAACGGTCGCTACATTTTCAAAAAGTATTTATGGGCCCAGAACGGACACCGTGTGCAAAAGTTGCGCTCAATTCTTCGAATGCCGACAATCCAAATATGCAAGTGTTCATTCTTCAAAAAACAAACGGCCAAAATCCCTCTTACGTCACAACAATGCCGTGATTCATTTGAAAATGGTCGCTACATTTCCGAAAAGTACTTATGGTCCCAAAACAGAAATCGTGTGCAAAGGTTACACTCAATTCTTCGAACGCCGACAATCCAAATATGCAAGTGCTCATTTTTCGACAGAAAAATGCCTAAAATCCCTAATACATCCCGGCAACGTGGTGAGTTCAACCCAAAATGATCACTACATTTTCGAAAAGTACTTATGGTCCCAAAATGGACACCGTGTGCAAAATTGCGCTCAATTCTTCGAACGTCGACAATCAAAATATGCAAGCGCTCCTTCTTTGAAAAACAAAAGGTCAAAATCCCTCTTATGTAACGACGATGCCGTGAGTTCAATCCAAAACGGTCGCTTCATTTCCGAAAATTACTTATGGGCCCAAAACGAAAATCGTACACAAAAGTTACGCTCAATTCTTCGAACACCGACAATCCAAATATGCAAGTGCTCTTTCTTCGAAAGAAAGATGCCCAAAATCCCTCATACGTCATGGCAAAGTGGTGAGTTCTATCGAAAATGGTCGTTACATTTTCGAAAAGTACTTATGGTCCCAGAACGAAAATCGTGTGCAAACATTACACTCAATTTTTCAAATGCCGACAATCCAATTATGCAAGTGCTCGTTCTTCGAAAGAAAAATGCCCAAAATCCCTCATACATAATGGCAAAGAGGTGAGTTCAATCCAAAATGGTTGCTACATTTTCAAAAAGTATTTATGGGCCCAGAACGGACACCGTGTCCAAAAGTTACGCTCAATTCTTCGAACGCCGACAATCCAAATATGCAAGTGCTCGTTCTTAAAAAAACAAATGTCCAAAATCCCTCTTACATCATGACAATGCCATGAGTTCATTCCAAAATGGTCGCTACGTTTCCGAAAAGTACATATGGTCCCTAAATGGAAACCGTGTGCAAAAGTTACATTCAATTCTTCGAACGCCGACAATCCAAATATATAAATGCTCGTTCTTCGAAAGAAAAATGCTTGAAATCCCTCATACATCATGGCAAAGTGGTGAGTTCAACCCAAAACGATCGCTACATTTTTGAAAAGTACTTATGAGCCCGAAACGGACGCCGTGTGCAAAAGTTGCGCTCAATTCTTCGAACGCCGACAATCAAAATATGCAAGTGCTCGTTCTTCAAAAAACAAAAGGTCAAAATCCCTCTTACATCACGACAATGCCGTGAGTTCAATCCGAAATGGTCGCTTCATTTTCGAAAAGTGCTTATGGCCCCAAAACAAAAACCGTATACAAAAGTTACTCTCAATTCTTCGAACACCGACAATTCAAATATGTAAGTACTCGTTCTTTGAAAGAAAGATGCCCGAAATCCCTCATACGTCATGGGAAAGTGGTGAGTTCAGTCAAAAATGGTTGTTACATTTTAAAAAAGTACTTATGGTCCCAAAACGAAAATCGTGTACAAAAGTTACACTCAATTCCTCGAACGCCGACAATCCAAATATGCAAGTGCTCGTTCTTCAAAAGAAAAATGCTTGAAATCCAAAATATATCACGGTAAAGCGGTGAGTTCAATCTAAAACGGTCGCTAAATTTTGAAAAAGTATTTATGGGCCCAGAACGGACACCGTGTGCAAAAGTTGCAATCAATTCCTCGAACGCCGACAATCCAAATATGCAAGGGCTCGTTCTTCAAAAAACAAAAGGCCAAAATCTGTCTTACCTCATGATGATGCCATGAGTTAATTCCAAAATGGTCGCTACATTTCTGAAAAGCACTTAAGGTTCTAAAACGAAAACCGTGTGCAAAAGTTACACTCAATTCTTCGAACGCCGACAATCCAAATATGCAAGTGCTCATTTTTCGAAAGAAAAATGCCCAAAATCCCTCATACATCATGGCAAAGCGGTGAGTTCAATCCGAAACGGTCGCTACATTTTTGAAAAGTACTTATTGGCCCAGAACGGACACCATGTGCAAAAGTTGCGCTCAATTCTTCGAACGCCGACAATCCAAGTATGCAAGTGCTCGTTCTTCAAAAAACAAATGGTCAAAATCCCTCTTACGTCAAGACGATGCCGTGAGTTTAATCCTAAACGGTTGCTACATTTTCGAAAAGTACTTGTGGTCCTAAAATGGAAACTGTGTGCAAATGTTACACTCAATTCTTCGAACGCCAACAATCCAAATATGCTAGTGCTCGTTCTTCAAAAGAAAAATGCTCAAAATCCCTCATACATCACGACAAAGTAATGCGTTCAATCAAAAATGATCGCTACATTTTTGAAAAGTACTTTTGGGCCCAAAGCGGACACCGTGTGCAAAAGTTGCGCTCAATTCTTCGAACGTCAAAAATCAAAATACGCAAGTGCTCGTTCTTCGAAAAATAAAAGGTCAAAATCCCTCTCACATCACAACGATGCCCTGAGTTCAATCCAAAATGGTCGCTAGATTTTCGAAAAGTACTTGTAGTCCCAAAATGGAAATCGTGTGCAAAAGTTACACTTAATTCTTCGAATGTCGACAATCCAAATATGCAAGTGCTCGTTCTTCAAAAGAAAAATGCACAAAATCCCTCATACATTACAGCAAAGTGGTGAGTTCAATCCAAAACGATCGCTACATTTTCGAAAAGTACTTATGGTCCAAAAACGGACACCGTGTGCAAAAGTTGCGCTCAATTCTTCGAACGCCGACAATCAAAATATGCAAGTGCTCCTTCTTCAAAAAATCAAAGGTCGAAATCCCTCTTACGTCATGACGATGCCGTGAGTTCAATCCAAAACAGTCGCTTCATTTCCGAAAGGTACTTATGGGCCAAAAACGGAAATCGTATACAAAAGTTACGCTCAATTCTTCGAACACCGACAATCCAAATATGCAAGTGCTCTTTCTTCGAAAGAAAGATGCCCGACATCCCTCATACGTCATGGCAAAGTGGTGAGTTCAATCAAAAATGGTCGTTATATTTTTGAAAAGTACTTATGGTCCCAAAACGGAAATCGTGTGCAAACATTACACTCAATTTTTCAAATGCCGACAATCCAAATATGCAAGGGCTCGTTCTTCGAAAGAAAAATGCCCAAAATCCCTCATACATAATGGCAAAGTGGTGAGTTCAATCCAAAACGGTCGCTACATTTTCAAAAAGTATTTATGGGCCCCAAAACGGACACCGTGTGCAAAAGTTGCACTCAATTATTCGATCGCCGACAATCCAAATATACAAGTGCTCGTTCTTAAAAAAACAAACGGCCAAAATTCCTCTTACATCACGATGATGCCGTGAGTCCAATTCAAAACGGTCGCTACATTTCCGAAAAGTACATATGGTCCCAAAATGGAAACCGTGGGTAAAAGTTACACTCAATTCTTCGAACGCCGACAATCCAAATATGCAAATGCTCGTTCTTCGAAAGAAAAATGCTCAAAATCCCTCATACATCACGGCAAAGTGGTGAGTTCAATCCAAAATGATCGTTACATTTTCGAAAAGTACTTATGGGCCCAAAACGGACACCGTGTGCAAAAGTTGCGCTCAATTCTTCGAACGCCGACAATCAAATTATGCAAGTGCTCATTCCTCGAAAAACAAAAGCTCAAAATCCCTCTTACATCACGACGATGCCGTGTGTTCAATCCGAAACGGTCGCTTCATTTTCGAAAAATACTTATGGCCCAAAAACGGAAATCGTATACAAAAGTTACGCTCAATTTTTCGAACACCGACAATTCAAATATGCAAGTGCTCGTTCTTCAAAAGAAGGATGCCCGAAATCCCTCATACGTCATGGCAAAGTGGTGAGTTCAGTCAAAAACGGTTGTTACATTCTCAAAAATTACTTATGGTCCCAAAACGAAAATCGTGTGCAAAAGTTGTGCTCAATTCTTCGAAGGCCGACAATCAAAATATGCAAGTGCTCGTTCTTCGAAAGAAAAATGCCCGAAATCCCTCATAGATAATGGCAAAGCGGCGAGTTCAATCCAAAACGGTCGCTACATTTTCAAAAATTATTTATGGGCCCAGAACGGACACCGTGTGCAAAAGTTGCACTCAATTCTTCGAACACCAACAATCCAAATATGCAAGTGCTCATTTTTCAAAAAAAAATGTCCAAAATCCCTCTTACATCACGACGATGCCATGAGTTCATTCGAAAACGGTGGCTACATTTTTGAAAAGTACTTATGGTGCCAAAACGGAAATCTTGTGCAAAAGTTACACTCAATTCTCGAACGCCGACAATCCAAATATGTAAGTGCTCATTTTTCGACAGAAAAATCCCTGAAATCCCCTATACATCCCGTCAAAGTGGTGAGTTCAATCCAAAATGGTCGCTACATTTTCGAAAAGTACTTATTGGCCCAGAACGGACACTGTGTGCAAAAGTTGCGCTCAATTCTTCGAACACCGACAATCAAAGTATGCAAGCGCTCGTTCTTCAAAAAACAAATGGCTGAAATCTCTCTTACATCACGACGATGCCGTGAGTTCAATCCAAAATGGTCGCTACATTTCTGAAAAGTACTTATGGTCCCAAAACGAAAACCTTGTGCAAAAGTTACACTCAATTCTTCGAACATTGACAATCCAAATATGCAAGTGCTCGTTCTTCGAAAGAAATATGTCCAAAATCCCTCATACATCACAGTAAAGCGGTGAGTTCAATCCAAAATGGTCGCTACATTTTTCAAAAGTAATTATGGGCCCAAAATGGACACCATGTGCAAACGTTACGCTCAATTCTTCGAACGTCGACAATCCAAATATGCAAGTGCTCGTTCTTCAAAAATCAAACGGTCGAAATCCCTCTTACATCAAGACGATGCCGTGAGTTCAATCCAAAATGGTCGCTAGATTTTCGAAAAGTACTTGTAGTCCCAAAATGGAAATCGTGTGCAAAAGTTACACTTAATTCTTCGAATGTCGACAATCCAAATATGCAAGTGCTCGTTCTTCGAAAGAAAAATGCTCAAAATCCCTCATACATCACAGCAAAGCGGTGAGTTCAATCCAAAATAATCGTTACATATTCGAAAAGTACTTATGGGCCCAAAACGGACACCGTGTGCAAAAGTTGTGCTCAATTCTTCGAACGCCGACAATCAAAATATGCAAGTGCTCGTTCTTGGAAAAACAAAATGTCGAAATCCCTCTTACGTCACGACGATGCCGTGAGTTCAATCCAAAATGGTCGCTTCATTTTCGAAAAGTACTTATGGGCCCAAAACGAAAATCGTATAAAAAAGTTATGCTCAATTCTTCGAACACCGACAATCCAAATATGCAAGTGCTCGTTCTTCGAAAGAAAGATGGTCGAAATTCCTTATACGTCATGGCAAAGTGGTGAGTTCAGTCAAAAATGGTCGTTACATTTTCAAAAAGTACTTATGGTCCCAAAACGGAAATCGTGTACAAAAGTTACACTCAATTCCTCGAACGCCGACAATCCAAATATGCAAGTGCTCGTTCTTCAAAAGAAAAATGCCTGAAATCCAAAATATATCACGGCAAAGCAGTGAGTTCAATCCAAAATGGTCGCTACATTTTGAAAAAGTATTTATGGGCCCAGAACGGACACCATGTGCAAAAGTTGCGATCAATTCCTCGAACGCCGACAATCCAAATATGCAAGGGCTCATTTTTCAAAAGACAAACGGCCGAAATCCCTCTTACGTCACGACGATGCTGTGAATTCATTCCAAAACGGTGGCTACATTTTTGAAAAGTACTTATGGTCTCAAAACGGAAACCGTGTGCAAAAGTTACGCTCAATTCTTTGAACACCGACAATCCGAATTTGCAAGTGCTCGTTCTTAAAAAAACACCCGAAATCCCTCATTCGTCACAGCAAAGCGATTAGTTCAATTCAAAATGGTCGCTATATATCCGAAAAGTACTTATGGGCCCAAAACGGGCACCGTGTGCAAAAGTTATGCTCAATTCTTCGAACGTCGACAATCCAAATATGCGAGTGCTCGTTCTTCAAAAAAAAAATGATTGAAATCCCTCTTACATCACGGCGATGCTGTGAGTTCAATACAAAATGGTCGCTAAAATTTTGAAAAGTACTTATGGGCCCAAAACAGACACCGTGTGCAAAAGTTATTCTTAATTCTTCGAACGCCGATAATCCAAATATGCAAGTGCTGGTTCTTCAGAAAAAAGGGTCGAAATCCCTCTCACATCCCGACGATGCCGTGAGTTTAATCCAAAACTGTCTCTATATTTACGAAAAGTACTTATGGGCCCAAAATGGACACCGTGTGCAAATGTTACGCTCAATTCTTCGAACGCTGACAATCCATGTATCCAAGTGCTCCTTCTTTGGAAAAAAATGCTCGTAATCCCTCATGCGTCACGGTAAAGCGGTGAGTTCAATCCAAAATGGTCGCTACATTTTCGAAAAGTACTTATGGGCCCAAAACGGACATCATGTGTAAAAGTTACCCTCAATTTTTCGAACACCGACAATCTAAATATGCAAGTGCTCGTTCTTCTAAAAACAAAGGGCCGAAATCCCTCTTAAATCATGACGATACCGTGAGTTCAATCCAAAACGGTCTCTCCATTTTCAAAACGCACTTATGGGCCTAAAACGGACACCATGTGCAAACGTTACGCTCAATTCTTCGAACGCCGACAATCCAAATTTGCAAGTGCTCGTTCTTCAAAAAAACTCGAAATCCCTCTTACGTCACGACGATGTCGTGAGTTTATTCCAAAACGGTCGCAACATCTATGAAAAGTACTTATGGGCCCAAAACGGAAATTGAGTGCAAAAGTTTCGCTCAATTCTTCGAACGCCGACAATCCAAATATGCAAGTGCTCGTTCTTGGAAAGAAAAATGCCTAAAATCCCTCATACATCACGGCAAAGCGGTGAGTTCAATCCAAAATGGTCGCTACATTTCTGAAAAGTACTTATGGGCCCTAAATCAAAAATCGTTTGCAAAAGTTACGCTCAATTCTTCGAATGCCGACAATCCAAATATGAGAGTACCCGTTCTTCAAAAAACAAAAGGCCGAAATCCCTCTTAGATCACGACGATGCCGTGAGTTCAATCTAAAATCGTGCTACATTTTTGAAAAGTACTTATGGTCCCAAAATGGAAATCGTGTACAAAAGTTACGCTCAATTGTTCGAACGCCGACAATCTAAATATGCAAGTGCTCGTTCTTCGAAAGAAAAATGCCCGAAATCTCCCATACGTCATGGCCAAGCAGTGAGTTAATCCAAAACGGTTGCTATATATTCGAAAAGTACTTATGGGCCCAAAATGGACACTGTGTGCAAAAGTTACGCTCAATTCTTTGAACACCGACAATCCGAATTTGCAAGTGCTCGTTCTTAAAAAAACACCCGAAATCCCTCATTCGTCACAGCAAAGCGATTAGTTCAATTCAAAACAGTCGCTATATATCCGAAAAGTACTTATGGGCCCAAAACGGGCACCGTGTGCAAAAGTTATGCTCAATTCTTCGAACGCCGACAATCCAAATATGCGAGTGCTCGTTCTTCAAAAAAAAAATGATTGAAATCCCTCTTACATCACGGCGATGCTGTGAGTTCAATACAAAATGGTCGCTAAAATTTCGAAAAGTACTTATGGGCCCAAAACAGACACCGTGTGCAAAAGTTATTCTTAATTCTTCGAACGCCGATAATCCAAATATGCAAGTGCTGGTTCTTCAGAAAAAAGGGTCGAAATCCCTCTCACATCCCGACGATGCCGTGAGTTTAATCCAAAACTGTCTCTATATTTACGAAAAGTACTTATGGGCCCAAAATGGACACCGTGTGCAAATGTTACGCTCAATTCTTCGAACGCTGACAATCCATGTATCCAAGTGCTCCTTCTTTGGAAAAAAATGCTCGTAATCCCTCATGCGTCACGGTAAAGCGGTGAGTTCAATCCAAAATGGTCGCTACATTTTCGAAAAGTACTTATGGGCCCAAAACGGACATCATGTGTAAAAGTTACGCTCAATTTTTCGAACACCGACAATCTAAATATGCAAGTGCTCATTCTTCTAAAAACAAAGGGCCGAAATCCCTCTTAAATCATGACGATACCGTGAGTTCAATCCAAAACGGTCTCTACATTTTCAAAACGCACTTATGGACTTAAAACGGACACCATGTGCAAACGTTACGCTCAATTCTTCGAACGCCGACAATCCAAATTTGCAAGTGTTCGTTCTTCAAAAAAACTCGAAATCCCTCTTACGTCACGACGATGTCGTGAGTTTATTCCAAAACGGTCGCAACATCTATGAAAAGTACTTATGGGCCCAAAACGGAAATTGAGTGCAAAAGTTTTGCTCAATTCTTCGAACGCCGACAATCCAAATATGCAAGTGCTCGTTCTTGGAAAGAAAAATGCCTAAAATCCCTCATACATCACGGCAAAGCGGTGAGTTCAATCCAAAATGGTCGCTACATTTCTGAAAGGTACTTATGGGCCCCAAATCAAAAATCGTTTGCAAAAGTTACGCTCAATTCTTCGAATGCCGACAATCCAAATATGCAAGTACCCGTTCTTCAAAAAACAAAAGGCCGAAATCCCTCTTAGATCACGACGATGCCGTGAGTTCAATCTAAAATCGTCGCTACATTTTTGAAAAGTACTTATGGTCCCAAAATGGAAATCGTGTACAAAAGTTACGCTCAATTGTTCGAACGCCGACAATCTAAATATGCAAGTCCTCGTTCTTCGAAAGAAAAATGCCCGAAATCTCCCATACGTCATGGCCAAGCAGTGAGTTAATCCAAAACGGTTGCTATATATTCGAAAAGTACTTATGGGCCCAAAATGGACACCGTGTGTAAAAGTTACGCTCAATTCTTCGAATGCCAACAATCTAAATATGCAAGTGCTCATTCTTCAAAAAACAAACGGCCAAAATTCCTCTTACGTCACGACAATGCCGTGAGTTTAATCCAAAACGATCGCTACATTTTCGAAAAGCACTTATGGGCGCAAAACGAAAACTGAGTGCAAAAGATACGCTTAATTCTTCGAACGCCGACAATCCAAATATGCAAGTGCTCGTTCTTCGAAAAAAATACCCGAAATCCCTCATATGTCATGGCAAAGCTGTGAGTTCAATCCAAAACGATCGCTACAATTTCGAAAAGTACTTATGGGCCCAAAGTGGACACCGTGTGCAAAAGTTGCGCTCAATTCTTCGAACACCTAAAAATCCAAATATGCAAGTGCTTGTTCTTCAAAAAACAAATGGCCGAAATCGCTCTTACGTCACGACGATGCCATGAGTTTAATCCAAAATGGTCGCAACATTTATGAAAAGTACTAATGGGCCCAAAACGGAAATCATGTGCAAAAGTTTCGCTCCATTCTTCAAACGCCGGCAATCCAAATATGCAAGTGCTCGTTCTTTGAAAGAAAAATTCCCAAAAACCCTCATACGTCACGGCAAAGTGGTGTGTTCAATCCAAAATGGTCGCTGCATTTTTGAAAAGTACTTATGGGCCCTAAAATGGAAATCGTTTGCAAAAGTTTCGCTCAATTCTTTGAATGCCGACAATCCAATTATGCAAGTACTCGTTCTTCAAAAAGCAAAAGGCTAAAATCCCTCTTACGTCATGACGATGCCATGAGTTCAATCGAAAACGGTCGCTACATTTTCAAAAAGTATTTATGGGCCCAAAACAGAAATCGTGTGGAAAAGTTACGCTCAATTCTTCGAACGCCGACAATCCAAATATGTAAGTGCTCATTCTTCGAAAGAAAAATGCTCGAAAACCCTCATACGTCACGGTCAAGCGGTGAGTTCAATCAAAAATGGTAGCTATATATCCGAAAAGTACTTATGGGCCCAAAACGGACACCGTGTGCAAAAGTTATGCTCAATTCTTCGAACGTCGACAATCTAAATGTGCAAGTGCTCATAAAAAGGATACCATGAGTTTAATCCAAAATGATCTCTACATTTCCAAAAAGTACTTATGGGCCCAAAACGAAGACCGTGTTGAAAAGTTACGCACAATTTTTCGAACGTTGACAATCCAAATATGCAAGGGCTCATTCTTCGAAACACAAACACCCAAAATCCCTCATACATCACGGCAAAGCGGTGAGTTCAATCCAAAATGGTCGCTACATTTCTAAAAAGTACTTATGGGCCAAAAAAGGACACCGTGTGCTAAAGTTATGCTCAATTCTTCAAACGCCGACAATCCAAATTTTCAAGTGCTCATTCTTCAAAAAACCCCGAAATTCCTCATACATCACGATAAAGCTATGAGTTCAATCCAAAACGGTCGCTACATTTTCGAAAAGTACTTACGGACCCAAAACGGACACCGTGTGCAAAAGTTACGTTCAATTCTTCGAACGCCTGACAATCCAAATATGCAAGTGCTCGTTCTTCAAAAAACAAACGGCTGAAATCCCTCTTATGTCATGACGATGCCATGAGTTTAATCCAAAACGTTCGCTACATTTTCGAAAAGTACATATGAGTTCAATATGGCAATCGTGTGCAAAAGTTATGCTCAATTCTTCGAATGCTGACAATCCAAATATGCAAGTGCTCGTTCATCGAAAGAAAAATGCCCGAAACCCCTCATACGTCATGGCAAAGCGGTGACTTCAATCTAAAATGATCGCTACATTTCTGAAAAGTACTTATGGGCCCAAAACGGACACCGTTTGCAAACGTTATACTCAATTCTTCGAACGCCGACAATCTAATTATGCAAGTGCTCGTTCCTCAAAAAAATGGCCGAAACACCTCTTACATCACTACGATACCATAAGTCTAATCCAAAATTGTCTCTACATTTCCAAAAAGTACTTATGGGCCCAAAACGAACACCGTGTTGAAAAGTTACGCTCAATTTTTCGAATGTCGACAATCCAAATATGCAAGTTCTCGTTCTTCGAAAAACAAACACCAAAAATCCCTCATACGTCACGACAGAGCAGTAAAATGGTCGCTACATTTTTGAAAAGTACTTATGGGCCTAAAAAGGACACCCTGTGCAAAAGTTACGGTCAATTCTTCGAACGCTGACAATCCAAATTTGCAAGTGCTCGTTCTTCAAAGAAACACCCGAAATCCCTCATACGTCACGGCAAAGTGATGAGTTCAATCCAAAACGGTAGTGTAATACTCCGAAATTTTATACTGATTTAAATTTCTTTAAGATGGCGATTTAACTTTCAATACTATTTTTGGCCATAAGAAAAGGGGACACCACCTTTGTAGTGGTTAATGTTAGAGATAGCTAATGACTACAAGCATGAGGTGTTAAATGTTGCGTATACATGAAGTGATTATTAGTTAGTCGAAACTTAAGTCAAGTTTGAAATTGAATGTGGTCGATTATTTTGTTAGGACTTCAATTAACCAAATGATTAAATTAATTTACGATCTACAATTTTTGGATATGTAAGTTGGATATAAGTTTAGATTTGGGATACATTTGCTAATAATGAAAGATAGAGGGTCGGATTATATTAGTTGGAAGATTAGAGATTTCCTCTGCAAATATAGGTCTTTAGGCTACTAATTACTTATAATCAACCCCACTTGTTATCCATCACCACCATACATTTGGATCATAGATTAAACAAGTGTACAAGTATAAAAAAAAAAAAAGAGGGGTCAAAATCGGGCACACAAGTAATAAAAAAATAAAAATATCTTTTATACTTATCCTCTTATACAAGTATAAATATACCCCTATCCATGCCATAGAGAAAGAGATTTCTTTCATTTCTACAAAACACTTATACATTTGAAAAGAGAGCCAAAAACCGAAATTTAAGGAAGGAAGAAAAAGAAGTGAGCTTAACACTTTCAACTTACTTTTCAAACAAAGATCATCAAGTTTTACGGTAAGATACTTGCTATGCTTAAGAGTTATGATTTTCATGGTAATATTTATACTTAAGCTATGCATGAAAAACCATAATATGATTATGGTGGACAAGTCCACAAAGTTAGATATCTATTTATGCCTTAGGACAAGTCCGAAGGGTACCGGCAAGCCGGAATATGCAAGTATGGGTTTGATTGTATTCTTTTGTGTAGTATTATCATGATAAAAGTTCAAGCATGGTATCTTACTGAGTATTTCTTATACTCATAGTATGTTATGCTAAATTTTCAGATCCATGATCGTTTGGATTGATGGAAGTTAGTTGGCTTAAGCGATGATGGATTAAGGACAACGAA
>NW_019241685.1:0-65106 GCF_002742605.1 Olea europaea var. sylvestris | reverse complement strand
ATCAACCCCACTTGTTATCCATCACCACCATACATTTGGATCATGGATTAAACAAGTGTACAAGTATAAAAAAAAAAAAAAGAAAGGGGTCAAAGTCGGCCACAACAATTAATAAAAAAAATATATATATCTTTTTATACTTATCCTCTTATACAAGTATAAATATACCCCTATCCATGCCATAGAGAAAGAAATTTCTTTCATTTCTACAAAACACTTATATATTTGAAAAGAGAGCCAAAAACCGAAATTTAAGGAAGGAAGAAAAAGAAGCGAGCTTAACACTTTCAACTTACTTTTCAAACAAAGATCATCAAGTTTTACAGTAAGATGCCTTCCATGCTTAAGAGTTATGATTTTCATGGTAATATTTATGCTTAAACTATGCATGAAAAATCACAATATGATTATGGTGGACAAGTCCACAAAGTTAGATATCTATTTATGCCTTAGGACAAGTCCGAAGGGCACCGGCAAGCCGGAATGTGCAAGTATGGGTTTGATTGCATTCTTTGGTGTAGTATTATCATGATAAAAATACAAGCATGGTATCTTACTGAGTATTTCTTATACTCATAGTATGTTATGCTAAATTTTCAGATCCATGATCGTTGGATTGATGGAAGTTAGTTGACAAAACCGATGATGGATTAAGGACAAGGATGTTTTGGATCTAAAGTTTCTTTTGTGTATTTTTGTTCAATGACTGTTTTCCATCTATTTCCCTTAAAGTATTATGTAAAATTTTGTACATGACATGATGTAATATGGTATTAAAAGTAAATTTTGTGATTATATCTTTCATATTACAATAAGAAACGTTTTTAAAAGTTTATTTTCCTTACGAAAGACAAAAGACAGAAACAGGGCAGTTTTTGGAGTCAAATTCAAAATGATGTTTCTAACTCTATAAACGTCCATTTGAGGTTATAAAAATATGTCTATTTTTCCCTTTGAGTTTTCTAAGTATGGCCGTAAGAAATACTCAATTTGGATATCTATGACCTGAGTTATCAAGGTTTTAACGTCCAAAGGTCAATCTGGATCTCCCTGTGTAATACTTCACTGTTTTTAGTAAAACGTCTATATCATATGATCTTGGAAAATTTTCATATTTTAACCTAGAAAACTAATTAAAATTATCTTTCTAATGCCACAAATTTCATAGAAAACGGAGTTGGGATGAATCTTATAAAAATTGTCAAACTTACTGCCCCAACTAATCTTGACAGAACCGAGGCCGTATATGTGAAGCATAATTCCTTGTCGATGTGCACTTTTATCGGCCATCAAATTTTATAAGAATTATTTTACCAAGTTGAAAATAAGTTTTTAACATGTAATATTTCTATTTAAGAATATTTACATGTACCAAAGGCAAAAGTTATTATGTAAAGTACGTGGCCCTCGAAGCTTAAGTTCGGGGCGCCACAGGTAGCTACATTTCTGAAAAGTACTTATGGGCCCAAAACGGACACCTTGTCCAAAAGTTATGCTCAATTCTTCGAACGCCGACAATCCAAATATGCAAGTGCTCGTTCTTCAAAAAACAAACGGCCGAAATCCCTCTTACGTCACGATGATGCCGTGAGTGTTATCCAAAACGGTCGCAACATCTATGAAAAGTACTTATGGGCGCAAAACGGAAATCGTGCGCAAAAGTTTAGCTCAATTCTTCGAACGCCGACAATCCAAAGATGCAAGTGCTCGTTCTTCGAAAGAAAAATGCTCGAAATCCCTCATAGGTCATGGTAAAGCAGTGAATGCAATCCAAAATGGTCGCTACATTTTCGAAAAGCACTTATGGGCCCTAAAACGGAAATTGTTTGCAAAAGTTACGCTCAATTCTTCGAACGCCGACAATCCAAATATGCAAGTACCCGTTCTTCAAAAAAAAGGCCGAAATCCCTCTTACGTCACGATGATGCCGTGAGTTTAATCCAAAATGGTCGATACATTTCCGAAAAGTATTTATGGGCCCAAAACGAATACCGTGTTCAAAAGTTATGCTCAATTTTTCGACAATCCAAATATGTAAGTGCTTGTTCTTAAAAAAAAACACCCAAAATCCCTCATACGTCATGGTAAAGCGGTGAGTTCAATCCAAAATGGTCGCTAAATTTTTGAAAAGTACTTATGGGCCCAAAAGGACGCCGTGTGCAAAAGTTATGCGCAATTCTTCGAACGCCGACAATCCAAACTTGCAAGTGCTGGTTCTTTGAAAAACACCCAAAATCCCTCATACATCACGGCAAAGCGATGAGTTCAATCCAAAACAGTAGCTACATTTTCGAAAAGTACTTATGGGCCCAAAACGGACATCGTGTGCAAAAGTTACGCTCAATTCTTTGAACGTCGACAATCCAAATATGCAAGTGCTCGTTCTTCAAAAAACAAACAGTTGAAATCCCTCTTATGTCACAACGATGCCGTGAGTTTGATCCAAAATGGTCGCAACATCTACGAAAAGTACTTATGGACCCAAAACGAAAATCGTGTGCAAAAGTTTCGCTCAATTCTTCGAACGTCGACAATCCCAATATGCAAGTGCTCATTATTCGTAAGAAAAATGCCCAAAATCCCTCATACATCACGGCAAAGTGGTGAATGCAATCCAAAATGGTCACTACATTTTCGAAAAGTACTTATGGGCCCTAAAACGGAAACCATTTGCAAAAGTTACGCTCAATTCTTCAAACGCCGACAATCCAATTATGCAAGTACCCGTTCTTTAAAAAAAGGGAGAAATCCCTCTTACATCACGATGATGCCATGAGCTTAATCCAAAACGGTCGCTACATTTCCGAAAAGTACTTATGGGCCCAAAACGAACACCATTTTCAGAACTTACGCTCAATTTTTCGAACGCCAACAATCCAAATATACAATTGCTCGTTCTTCGAAAAACAAACAACCAAAATCCCTCATACGTCATGGCAAAGCGGTGAGTTCAATCCAAAATGCTTGCTACATTTCTAAAAAGTACTTATGGGCCCAAAACGGACACCGTGTGCAAAAGTTACGTTCAATTCTTCGAACTCCGACAATCCAAATTTGCAAGTGCTCGTTCTTCGAAAAAACCCGAAATCCCTCATACATCACGGCAAAGCGATGACTTCAATCTAAAACGGTCGCTACATTTTCGAAAAGTACTTATGGGCCCAAAACGGACACCATGTGCAAAAGTTACGCTCAATTCTACAAACGCCGAAATTTCAAATATACAAGTGCTCGTTCTTCAAAAAACAAGCGGTCAAAATCCCTCTTACATCACAACAATGTCGTGAGTTAAATTTTGAAACGGTCGCTACATTTTCGAAAAGTACTTATGGGCCCAAAACGAACACCGTGTGCAAAAGTTACGCTTAATTCCTCGAACGCCGATAATCAAAATATGCAAGCGCTCATTCTTAAAAAAAAATGGCCGAAATCCCTCTTACATCCCGACGATGCCGTGAGTTTAATCCAAAACGCTCGCTAAATTTACAAAAAGTACAAATAGACCCAAAACGAAAATCGTGTGCAAATTTTACGCTCAATTCTTCGAATGCCGACAATTCAAATATGCAAGTTCTCATTCTTTGAAAAAAGTGCCCGAAATCCCTTATACATTACGGCAAAGTGGTGAGTTCATTCCAAAACAGTCGCTACATTTTCAAAAAGTACTTATGGGCCCAAAATGAACACTGTGTGCAAAAGTTACGTTGAACTCTTCGAACGCCGACAATCCAAATTGCAAGTGCTCGTTCATTAAAAAAAGGGTAGAAATCCCTCTTACGTCGCGACGATACCATGAATTCAATCTAAAATGGTCGCTACATTTCCGAAAAGCACTTATGGTCCAAAACGGAAGCCGTATGCAAAAGTTACGCTCAATTCTTCGAATGTCGACAATCCAAATATGCAAGTGCTCGTTCTTCAAAAAATAAACGGTCGAAATCCTTCTTACGCCATGACGATGCCTTGAGTTCAATCCAAAATGGTCGCTACATTTCTGAAAAGCACTTTCGGACCCAAAACGGAAACCCTATGAAAAAGTTTCGCTCAATTCTTCGAACGTCAACAATCCAAATATGCAAGTGCTCCTTCTTCGAAAGAAAAATGCCCGAAATCCCTCATACGTCATGGCAAAGCTGTGAGTTCAATCGAAAATGGTAGCTACATATCCAAAAATTACTTATGGGCCTAAAACGGACACCGTGTGCAAAAGTTACGCTAAATTCTTCAAACGATGATAATCTAAATATGCAAGAGCTAGTTCTTCGAAAAACAAACGGTCAAAATCCCTCTTACGTCACGACGATGCCGTGAGTTCAATCCAAAACGGTCGCTACATTTTCGAAAAGCACTATGGGCCCAAAATGAAAATCGTGTGCAAAAGTTACGCTCAATTCTTCGAGCACCGACAATCCAAATATGCAAGTGCTCGTTCTTCAGAAGAAAATTGCCCGAAATCCCTCACACATCACGACAAAGCGGTGAGTTCAATCCAAAACGGTTGCTATATTTTTGAAAAGTACTTATGGGCCCAGAACGGACACCGTGTAGAAAAGTAGCGCAAAATTCTTCGAACGCCGACAATCCAAATATGCAAGTGCTCGTTCTTCAAAAAACAAATGACCGAAATCTCTCTTATGTCACGACGATGTCGTGAGTGTTACGCTCAATTCTTTGAATGTCGACAATCCAAATATGCAAGTGCTCGTTCTTCGAATGAAAAATGCCTGAAATCCCTCATTCGTCCCAGACAAGTGGTGAGTTCAATCCAAAATGGCCGCTACATTTTCGAAAAGTACTTATGGGCCCAAAACGAAAACCATGTGCAAAAGTTACACTCAATTCTTCGAACGCCGACAATCCAAATATGCAAGGGCTCAATCTTCAAAAAATAAATGGCCAAAATCCCTCTTACATCATGATGATGCCATGAGTTCAATCCAAAATGGTCACTACATTTTTGAAAAGTACTTATGGGCCCAAAACGGAAACCGTGTGTAAAAGTTACGCTCAATTCGCCGAACGCCGACAATCCAAATATGAAAGTGCTCATTCTATGAAAGAAAAATGCCCAAAGTCTACCATACGTCACGGCAAATTGGTGAGTTCAATCCAAAATGATCACTATATATCTGAAAAGTACTTATGGGTCCAAAACGGACACCGTGTGCAAAAGTTACACTCAAATTTTTAAACACCGACAATCCAAATATGTAAGAGCTCGTTCTTTGAAAAAAAATGCCCAAAATCCCTCTTACAGCACGATGATGCTGTGAGTTCAATCCAAAATGGTTGCTACATTTTCGAAAAGTACTTATGGGCCCAAAACGAAAATCGTGTACAAAAGTTACGCTCAATTCTTTGAACGCCGACAACCCAAATATTCAAGTGCTCGTCCTTCAAAAACATGGCCAAAATCACCCTTACGTCCCCACGATGCCGTGAGTTTAATCCAAAACGGTTGCTAAATTTTCGAAAACTACTTATGGGCTCAAAACGTAAACCGTGTGCAAATGTTACGCTCAATTCTTCGAATGTCGACAATCCAAATGTGCAAGTGCTCGTTCTTTGAAAAAAATGCTTGAAATCTCTCATATGTCATGGCAAAGCAGTGAGTTCAATCCAAAACGATCGCTACATATCCGAAAAGTACTTATGGGCCCAAAACGGACACCTGTGCAAAAGTTATGCTCAATTCTTCGAATGCCGACAATCTAAATATGCAAGTGCTCATTCTTCAAAAAACAAAGGGCCGAAATCCCTCTTACGTCATGATGATGCCATGAGTTTAATCCAAAACGGTCGCTACATTTCCGAAAAGTATTTATGGGCCCAAAACGAACACCGTGTTCAAAAGTTAAGAGCAATTTTTCGGACGCCAACAATCTAAATATGCAAGTACTCGTTTGTTGAAAAAAAAACACCTAAAATACCTCATACGTCATGGAAAAGTGGTGAGTTCAATCCAAAATCGTCGCTACATTTCTGAAAAGTACTTATGGGCCCAAAACGGACACCGTGTGCAAAAGTTACGCACAATTCTCAGAACGTCGACAATCCAAATATGCAAGTGCTCATTCTTAAAAAAAATGGTTGAAATCCCTCTTACTTCAGGACGATGCCATGAGTTCAATCCAAAACGGTCGCTACATTGTCGAAAAGTACTTATGGGCCCAAAACGGACACCGTATGCAGAAGTTACGCTTAATTCTTTGAACGCCGATAATCCAAAAATGCAAGTGCTCGTTCTTCAAAAACAAACGGCCGAAATCCCTCTTACATCCCGAGGATGCCATGAGTTTAATCCAAAACGGTCGCTAAATTTACGAAAAGTACTTATGGGCCCAAAACGGAAATCGTGGACGAATGTCGCGCTCAATTCTTCGAATGCCGACAATCCAAATATGCAAGTGCTTGTTCTTTGAATAAAATGCTCCAAATCCCTCATACGTCATGGGAAAATGGTGAGTTCAATCCAAAATGGTCGCTACATTTTTCAAAAGTACTTATGGGCCCAAAAAGGACACCGTGTGCAAAAGTTACGCTCAATTCTTCGAACGCCGACAATCAAAATATGCAAGTGCTCGTGCTTCATAAAACAAAGGGCCAAAATCCCTCTTACATCATGATGATGCCGTGAGTTCAATCCAAAATGGTCGCTACATTTTCGAAAAGTACTTATGGGCCCAAAACGGACACCGTGTGCAAAACTTACGCACAATTCTTCGAACGCCGACAATCCAAATATGCAAGTGCTCATTCTTCAAAAAAATGGTCAAAATCCCTCTTACGTCACGACGATGCCTTGAGTTCAATCCAAAACGGTCGCTACATTTTCGAAAAGTACTTAAGGGCCCAAAACGGAAACCGTGTGGAAACGTTTTGCTCAATTCTTCGAACGCCGACAATCCAAATATGTAAGTGCTCATTTTTCGAAAGAAAAATGCCCGAAATCCCTCATACATGATGACAAAGCATTGAGTTCAATCCAAAATGTTCGCTACATTTTTGAAAAGTACTTGTGGACCTAAAACGAAAATCGTGTACAAAAGTGACGCTCAATTCTTTGAACGCCGACAATCCAAATATGCAGGTGCTTGTTCTTCAAAAGAAAAATGCTCGATATCCCTCGTACGTCATGGCAAAGTGGTGAGTTCAATCCGAAAGGGTCGCTAAATTTTTGAAAAGTACTTATGGGCCCTAAAACGGAAACCGTTTGCAAAAGTTACGCTCAATTCTTCGAACGCCGACAATCCAAATATGCAAGTACTCATTCTTCAAAAAACAAAAGGCCAAAATCCCTCTTTCGTCATGATGATGCCATGAGTTCAATCCAAAATGGTCGCTACATTTTCGAAAAGTACTTATGGGCCCAAAACAAAAATCGTGAGCAAAAGTTACGCTCAATTCTTCGAATGCCGACAATCCAAATATGCAGGTGCTTGTTCTTCAAAAGAAAAATGCCCGATATCCCTCGTACGTCATGGCAAAGCGGTGAGTTAAATCCGAAAGGGTCGCTAAATTTTTGAAAAGTACTTATGGGCCCTAAAACGGAAATCGTTTACAAAAGTTACGCTCAATTCTTTGAACGCCGACAATCCAAATATGCAAGTACTCATTCTTCAAAAAACAAAAAGCCAAAATCCCTCTTTCATCATGATGATGCCGTGAGTTCAATCCAAAACGATCGCTAAATTTTCGAAAAGTACTTATAGGCCCAAAACGGAATTTGTGTGCAAAAGTTTCGCTCAATTCTTCCAACGCCGAAAATCCAAATATGTAAGTCCTCGTTCTTCAAAAGAAAAATGCCCAAAATCCCTCATACATCACGACAAAGCATTGAGTACAATCCAAAATGGTCGTTACATATTCGAAAAGTACTTATGGGCCCAAAACGAAAATCGTGTACAAAAGTGACGCTCAATTCTTTGAACGCCGACAAACCAAATATGCAAGTGCTCGTTCTTCGAAAGAAAAATGCCCGAAATCCCTCGTACGTCATGGCAAAGCGGTGAGTTCAATCCAAAAGGGTCCTTAAATTTTTGAAAAGTACTTATGGGCCCTAAAACGGAAATCGTTTGCAAAAATTACGCTCAATTCTTCGAACGCCGACAATCCAAATATGCAAGTACTCGTTCTACAAAAAAAAGGACAAAATCCCTCTTACGTCACGATGATGCCGTGAGTTCAATCCAAAACGGTCGCTACATTTTTCGAAAAGTATTTATGGGCCCAAAACGAAAATCGTGAGCAAAAGTTACGCTCAATTCTTCGAACGCTGACAATCCAAACATGCAAGTGCTCATTCTTCGAAAGAAAAACGCCCGAAATCCTTCATACATCATGGCAAAGTGGTGAGTTCAATCCAAAATGATCGCTACATTTTTGAAAAGTACTTATGGGTAAAACGGAAACCGTTTGCAAAAGTTACGCTCAATTCTTCATACACCGACAATCCAAATATGCAAGTACTCATTCTTCAAAACACAAAAGGCCGAAATCCCTCTTATGTCAAGACGATGCCATGAGTTCAATCCAAAACGGTCGCTACATTCTCAAAAAGTACTTACGAAACCAAAACGAAAATCGTGAGTAAAAGTTACGCTCAATTCTTCGAACGCTGACAATCCAAATATGCAAGTGCACATTCTTCGAAAGAAAAACACCCAAAATCCCTCATACATCATAGCCAAGCGGTGAATTCAATCCAAAACAGTCGCTATATATTCGAAAAGTACATATGGGCCCAAAACGGACACCGTGTGCAAAAGTTACACTTAATTCTTCGAACGCCGTCAATCTAAATATGCAAGTTCTCATTCTTCAAAAAACAAAGGGCCAAAATCCCTCTTACGTTACGACGATGCCCTGAGTTTAATCCAAAATGGTCGCTACATTTCCAAAAAGTACTTATGGGCCCAAAATGAACACCGTATTCAGAAGTTAAGCTCAATTTTTCGAACGCCGACAATCCAAATATGAAAGTACTCATTTTTCGAAAAACAAACACCCAAAATACCTCATACGTCATGGCAAAGCGATGAGTTCAATCCAAAATGGTCGCTACATTTCCGAAAAGTACTTATGGGCCCAAAACAGACACCATGTGCAAAAGTTACGCTCAATTCTTAGAACGCTGACAATCCAAATATGCAAGTGCTCGTTCTTCAAAAAAACAAATGGTCAAAATACTTCTTACGTCCCGATGATGCTGTGAGTTTAATCCAAAAAGGTCGCTAAATTTACGAAAAGTACTTATGGGCCTAAAACGGAAACCATGTGCAAATGTTACGCTCAAATCTTTGAATGCCGACAATCTAAATATGCAAGTGCACGTTTTTTGAAAAAAATCCTCGAAATCCCTCATACGTCACGGGGAATTCAATCCAAAATGGTCGCTACGTTTTTTAAAAGTACATATGGGCCCAAAATGGACACCGTTTGCAAAAGTTACGCTCAATTCTTCGAACACTGACAATCTAAATATGCAAGTGCTCGTTCTTCATAAAACAAAGGGCCGAAATCCCTCTTAAGTCACGATGATATCGTGAGTTCAATCCAAAACGGTCTCTACATTTTCGAAAAGTGCTTATGGGCACAAAACGGACACCGTCTGCAAAAGTTATACTCAATTCTTCGAACGTCGGTAATCCAAATATGCAAGTGCTCGTTCTTCGAAAAAAATGGTTGAAATTCCTCTTACGTCACGACGATGCCTTCAGTTCAATCAAAAACGGTCACAGCATTTTCGAAAAGTACTTAAGGGCCCAAAACAGAAACCGTGTGCAACCGATTCGCTCAATTCTTCGAACGCCGACAATCCAAATATGCAAGTGCTCATTCTTCAAAAGAAAAATTCCTGAAATCCCTCATACGTCATGACAAAGCATTGAGTTCAATCCAAAATGGTTGCTACATTTTCAAAATGTACTTACGGGCCCAAAACGAAAATCGTGTACAAAAGTGACGCTCAATTCTTTGAATACCGACAAACCATATATGTAAGTGCTCATTCTTTGAAAGAAAAATGCCTGAAATCCCTCGTACGTCATGGCAAAGCGTTGAGTTCAATCCAAAAGGGTCGCTAAATTTTTGAAAAGTACTTATGGGCCTTAAAACGAAAATCGTTTGCAAAAGTTACGCTCAATTCTTCGAACGCCAACAATCCAAATATGCAAGTACTCGTTCTTCAAAAAACAAAAGGCCTAAATCTCTCTTACGTCACGATGATGCCGTGAGTTCAATCCAAAACAGTCGCTACATTTCTGAAAAGTACTTATGGGCCCAAAACGAAAATTGTGAGCAAAAGTTACACTCAATTCTTCGAACGCCGACAATCCAAATATGAAAGTGCTCGTTCTTCAAAAGAAAAATGTCCGAAATCCCTCATACGTCATAGCAAAGCGGTGAGTTCAATCCAAAATGGTCGCTATATTTCTGAAAAGTACTTATAGGTCCTAAAACGGAAACCGTTTGCAAAAGTTACGCTCAATTCTTCGAACGCCGACAATCCAAATATGCAAGTACTCGTTCTTCAAAAAAGAAAAGGCCAAAAACCCTCTTACATCATGACGATACCATGAGTTCAATCCAAAATGGTCGCTACATTCCCAAAAAGTACTTACGGGCCCAAAACGAAAATCGTGAGCAAAAGTTACGCTCAATTCTTCGAACGCCGACAATCCAAATATGCAAGTACTCATTCTTCGAAAGAAAAACACTTGAAATCCCTCATTCGTCATGACCAAGCAGTGAGTTCAATCCAAAACGGTCGCTATATATCCGAAAAGTACTTATGGGCCTAAAACGAACACCGTGTGCAAAAGTTACGCTCAATTCTTCGAACGTCGACAATCTAAATATGTAAGTGCTCGTTCTTCAAAAAACAAAGGGGCGAAATCCCTCTTACGTCACGAAGATGCCATGAGTTTAATCCAAAACGGTCGCTACATTTTCGAAAAGTACTTATGGGGCTAAAAAGAACACCGTGTTCAAAAGTTACGCTCAATTTTACAAACTCCGACAATCCAAATATGCAAGTACTCGTTCTTCGAAAAACAAACACCCAAATTACCTCATACGTCATGGCAAAGTGGTGAGTTCAATCCAAAACGGTCGCTACATTTCCGAAAAGTACTTATGGGCCCAAAATGGACACCATGTACAAAAGTTATGCTCAATTCTTTGAACACTGACAATCTAAATATACAAGTGCTCGTTCTTCAAAATACAAATGGTTGAAATCCCTCTTACTTCAGGATGATGCAGTGAGTTCAATCCAAAACGATCGCTACATTTTTGAAAAGTACTTATGGGCCCAAAACAGACACTTTATGCGAAAGTTACGCTTAATTCTTCGAACGCCGATAATCCGAATATGCAAGTGCTCATTCTTCAAAAAACAAACGGTCAAAATCCCTCTTACATCCCGATGATGCCGTGAGTTTAATCCAAAACGGTTGCTAAATTTACGGAAAGTACTTATGGGTCCAAAACGGAAACCCTGTGCAAATGTTATGCTCAATTCTTCGAATACCGACAATCCAAATATGCAAGTACTCGTTCTTCGAAAAAAATGATCGAAATCCCTCACACGTCATGGCAAAGTGGTGAGTTCAATCCAAAACGATCGCTACATTTCCGAAAAGTACTTAAGGGCCCAAAATGGAAACCGTGTGCAAAAGCTTCGCTCAATTCTTCGAATGCCGGCAATCCAAATATGCAAGTGCTTGTTCTTTGAAAGAAAAATGCCCGAAATCTCTCATACGTCATGACAAAGCATTGAGTTCAATCCAAAATGGTCGCTACATTTTCGAAAAGTACTTATGGGCCCAAAACGAAAATCGTGTACAAAAGTGACGCTCAATTCCTTGAACGCCGACAATCCAAATATGCAAGTGCTCGTTCTTCAAAAGAAAATTGCTCGATATCCCTCGTACATCATGGCAAAGCAGTGAGTTCAATCCAAAAGGGTCGCTAAATTTTTGAAAAGTACTTATGGGCCCTAAAACGGAAACCGTTTGCAAAAGTTACGCTCAATTCTTCGAACGCCGACAATCCAAATATGCAAGTACTCATTCTTCAAAAAACAAAAGGCCAAAATCCCTCTTTTGTCATGATGATGCCGTGAGTTCAATCCAAAATGGTCGCTACATTTTCGAAAAGAACTTGTGGGCCCAAAATGAAAATCGTGAGCAAAAGTTACGCTCAATTCTTCGAACTCCGACAATCCAATTATGAAAGTGCTCATTCTTCGAGAGAAAAATGCCTGGAACCCCTCATACGTCATGGCAAAGAGGTGAGTTCAATCCAAAATGGTCGCTCCATTTTTTAAAAGTACTTATGGGCCCTAAAACGAAAACCGTTTGCAAAAGTTACGATCAATTCTTTGAACGCCGACAATCCAATATGAAAGTACTCGTTCTTCAAAAAATAAAAGTCGAAAATCCTACTTACGTCATGATGACGCCGTGAGTTCAATCCAAAACAGTCGCTACATTCCTAAAAAGTAACTACGGGCCCAAAACGAAAATCGTGAGCAAAAGTTACGTTCAATTCTTCGAACGCCGACAATTTAAATATGCAAGTGCTCATTCTTCGAAAGAAAAACACCTAAAATCCCTCATACGTCATGGCCAAGCGGTGAGTTCGATCCAAAACGGTCGCTATATATCCGAAAAGTATTTATGGGCCCAAAACGGACACCGTGTGCAAAAGTTATGCTCAATTCTTCGAATGCCGACAATCCAAATATGTAAGTACTCGTTCTTCAAAAAAAAAGGCCGAAATCCCTCTTACGTCACGATGATGTCGTAAGTTCAATCCAAAACGGTCGCTACATTTTCGAAAAGTACTTATGGGCCTAAAATGAAAATCGTGATCGAAAGTTACTCTCAATTCTTCGAATGTCGATAATCCAAATATGCAAGTGCTCATTCTTTGAAAGAAAAATGCCCGAAATCCTTCATGCGTCACGACAAAGTGGTGAGTTCAATCCAAAATGGTCGCTACATTTTTGAAAAGTACTTATGGGCCCTAAAACGAAAACCTTTTGCAAAAGTTATGCTCAATTCTTCGAACGTCGACAATCAAAATATGCAAGTACTCATTCTTCAAAAAATAAAAGGCTGAAATCCCTCTTACATCACGACAATGTCGTGAGTTCAATCCAAAACGGTCGCTACATTCCTAAAAAGTACTTACAGGCCCAAAACGAAAATTGTGAGCAAAAGTTACGCTCAATTCTTCGAACGTCGACAATCCAAATATGCAAGTGCTCATTCTTTGAAAGAAAAACACCCAAAATCCCTCATACGTCATAGCCAAGTGGTGAGTTCAATCCAAAACGGTCGCTACATTTCCGAAAAGTACTTATGGGCCCAAAATGGACACCGTGTGCAAAAGTTATTCTCAATTCTTAGAACGCCGACAATCCAAATATGCAAGTGCTCGTTCTTCAAAAAAAATGGTTGAAATCCCTCTTACTTCAGGACGATGCCGTGAGTTCAATCCAAAATGGTTGCTACAGTTTCAAAAAGTACTTATGGGTCCAAAACGGACACCGTGTGCAAAAGTTACGCTTAATTCTTCGAACGTCGATAATCCAAATATGCAAGTGCTCGTTCTTCAAAAAATCAAACGGCCAAAATACCTCTTACATCCCGATGATGCCGTGAATTCAATCCAAAATTGTCGCAAAATTTACAAAAAGTACTTTTGGGCCTAAATCGGAAACCGTTTGCAAATGTTACGCTCAATTCTTCGAATGCCGACAATCTAAATATGCAAGTGCTTGTTCTTCGAAAAAAATGATCGAAATCCCTCATACGTCACGACAAAGCGGTGAGTTCAATCCAAAACGGCCGCTACATTTTCGAAAAGTACTTATGGGCCCAAAACGGACAACGTGTGCAAAAGTTATGCTCAATTCTTCGAACACCGACAATCTAAATGTGCAAGTACTCGTTCTTCATAAAACAAAGCACTGAAATCCCTCTTACATCACGACGATGCCATGAGTTCAATCCAAAATGGTCGCTACATTTTTGAAAAGTAATTATGGGCCCAAAACGGACACTGTGTGCAAAAGTTACACTCAATTCTTTGAACGCCGACAATCCAAAAATGCAAGTGCTCGTTCTTCGAAAAAAATGGTCGAAATCCCTCTTACGTCACGATGATAGTGTGAGTTCAATCCAAAACGGTCGCTACATTTCCAAAAAGTACTTATGGGCGCAAAACGAAAATCGTGAGCAAAAGTTACGCTCAATTCTTCGAACGACGACAATCCAAATATGCAAGTGCTCATTCTTCAAAAGAAAAACACCCAAAATCCCTCATACATCACGACCAAGCGGTGAGTTCAATCTAAAACGATCGCTATATATCCGAAAAGTACTTATGGGCCCAAAACGGATACCGTGTGCAAACGTTATGCTCAATTCTTTGAACGCCGACAATCTAAATATGCAAGTGCTCATTCATCAAAAAAGGGCCAAAATCCCTCTTACATCACGACGATGCCCTGAGTTTAATCCAAAACGGTAACTACATTTCCGAAAAGTACTTATGGGCCCAAAATGAACACCATGTTCAAAAGTTACGCTCAATTTTTCAAACATCGACAATCCAAATATGCAAGTGCTCGTTCTTCGAAAAAAACTAAAATACCTCATACATCATGGCAAAGCGGTGAGTTAAATCCAAAACGGTCGCTACATTTTTGAAAAGTACTTATGGGCCCGAAATGGACACCGTGTGCAAAAGTTACGCTCAATTCTTTGAACGTCGACAATCCAAATATGCAAGTGCTCGTTCTTCAAAAAAAAATGGTCAAAATCCCTCTTATGTCACGACGATGCCGTGAGTTCAATCCAAAATGGTCGCTACATTTTCAAAAAGTACTTATAGGCCCAAAACGAACACCGTGTGCAAAAGTTATCCTTAATTCTTCGAAAGTCGATAATCCAAATATGCAAGTGCTCGTTCTTCAAAAAACAAATGGCCGAAATCCCTCTTACGTTCCGATGATGCCATGAGTTTAATCCAAAACGGTCGCTAAATTTACGAAAAGTACTTATGGGCCCAAAACGGAAGCAAATGTTACGCTAAATTCTTCAAATGCCGACAATCCAAATATGCAAGTGCTCGTTATTCGAAAAAAATGATTGAAATCCCTCATACATCATGGCAAAGTGGTGAGTTCAATCCAAAACGATTGCTACATTTTCAAAAAGTACTTATGGTCCCAAAACGGACACAGTATGCAAAAGTTATGCTCAATTCTTCGAACGCCGACAATCTAAATATGTAAGTGCTCATTCTTCATAAAACAAAGAGCCGAAATCCCTCTTACGTCACGATGATGTCGTGAGTTCAATCCAAAACGGTCGCTACATTTTTGAAAAGTACTTATAGGCCCAGAACGGACACCGTGTGCAAAGTTACGCTCAATTCTTCGAACGCCGATAATCCAACTATGCAAGTGCTCATTCTTCAAAAAACAAATGGTCGAAATCCCTCTTACGTCACGATGATACCTTGAGTTCAATCCAAAATGGTCGCTACATTTTCGAAAAGTACTTATGGGCCCAAAACGAAAACTTTGTACAAAAGTTTCGCTCAATTCTTCGAACGTCGACAATCCAAATATGCAAGTGCTAGTTCTTTGAAAGAAAATCACGATAAAGCATTGAGTTCAATCCAAAATGGTCGCTGGATTTTTGAAAATTACTTACGGGCCCAAAACGGAAACCGTGTACAAAAATTATGCTCAATTCTTCGAACGCCAACAATCCAATTATACAAGAGCTCATTCTTCGAAATAAAAATGCCTAAAATCCCTCTTACATCACAATGATGCCATGAGTTCAATCCAAAACAGTCACTACATTTTCGAAAAGTACTTATGGGCCCAAAGCGAAAATCGTGTGCAAAAGGTATGCTCAATTCTTTGAACGCTGACAATCCAAATATGCAAGTGCACGTTCTTCAAAAATCAAAAGGCCGAAATCCCTCTTATGTCATGAAGATGCCATGAGTTCAATCCAAAATGGTCGCTACATTTCTGAAAAGTACTTATGGGCCCAAAACGAAAATCGTTTGCAAAAGTTATGCTCAATTCTTCGAATACCGATTATTAAAGTGCTCATTATTAGAAAGAAAAATACTCAAAATCCCTCATACGTCACGGTAAAGTGGTGAGTTCAATCCAAAACGATCGCTATATATCCGAAAAGTACTTATGGCCCAAAACCGACACCGTGTGCAAAAGTTACGCTCAATTCTTCGAACGCCCACAATCGAAATACGCAAGTGCTCGTTCTTCGAAAAAAAATGGTCAAAATCCCTCTTACGTCACGAAGATGCCTTGAGTTCAATTGAAAATGGCCGCTACATTTCCGAAAAGTACTTATGGGCCCAAAACCGAAACCCTGTGCAAAAGTTTCGCTCAATTCTTTGAACGCTGACAATCCAAATATGCAAGTGTTCATTCTTCGGAAGAAAAATGCCCGAAATCCCTCATACGTCACCACAAAGCAATGAGCTCAATACTAAATGGTCGCTACATTTTTTAAAAGTACTTATGGGCCCAAAACGGAAACCGTGTACAAAAGTAACACTCAATTCTTCGAACGCCGACAATCCAAATATGCAAGAGCTCGTTCTTCGAAAGAAAAACACCCGAAATCCCTCTTATGTCATGATGATGCCATGAGTTCAATCTAAAATGGTCACTACATTTCCAAAAAGTATTTATGGGCCCAAAACGAAAACCGTGTGCAAAAGTTACGCTCAATTCTTCGAACGCCGACAATCCAAATATGCAAGTGCTCGTTCTTCAAAAATCAAAAGGCCGAAATCCCTCTTACCTCACGACGATGCTGTGAGTTCAATCCAAAATGGTCACTACATTTTCGAAAAGTACTTATGGCCCCAAAATGAAAACCGTTTGCAAACGTTACGCTCAATTCTTCGAATGCCGACAATCCAAATATTAAATTGCTTGTTCTTCGATAGAAAAATGCTTGAAATCCCTCATACGTCACGGTAAAGTGGTGAGTTCAATCTAAAACGATCGCTATATATCCGAAAAGTACTTATGGGCCCAAAACGGACACCGTGTGCAAAAGTTACGCTCAATTCTTCGAACGCTGACAATCGAAATACGCAAGTTCTCGTTCTTCAAAAAACAATTGGTCAAAATCCCTCTTACATCATGATGATGCCGTGAGTTCAATCCAAAATGGTCAGTACATTTTTGAAAAGTACTTATGGGCCCAAAACGAAAATTGTGTGCAAAAGTTACGCTCAATTTTTCGAACACCGACAATCCAAATATGCAAGTGCTTGTTCTTCAAAAATCAAAAGGCCAAAATCCCTCTTACGCCACTACGATGCAGTGAGTTCAATCCAAGATGGTCACTACATTTTCGAAAAGTACTTATGGGCCCAAAACAGAAACCGTGTACAAAAGTTTCGCTCAATTCTTCGAACGTCGACAATCCAAAAATGCTAGTGTTCGTTCTTCGAAAGAAAAATGCCTGAAATCCCTCATACGTCACCACAAAGTAATGAGTCCAATCCAAAATGATCGTTATATATCCGAAAAGTACTTATGGGCCCAAAACGAAAACCATGTGCAAAAGTTACGCTCAATTCTTCGAACGTCGACAATCCAAATATGCAAGAGCTCGTTCTTCGAAAGAAAAACACCTAAAATCCCTCTTACATCACGATGATACCATGAGTTCAATCCAAAATAGTCACTACATTTCTGAAAAGTACTTATGGGCCCAAAACAAAAATCGTTTGCAGAAGTTACGCTCAATTCTTCGAACGTTGACAATCCAAATATGCAAGTGCTCGTTCTTCAAAAATCAAAAGGAAAAAATCCCTCTAACGTCATGACGATGCCGTGAGTTCAATCCAAAACGATCGCTATATATCCGAAATGTACTTATGAGCCCAAAACGAAAATCGTTTGCAAAAGTTACGCTCAATTCTTCGAATACCGACAATCCAATTATTAAAGTGCTCGTTCTTCGAAAGAAAAATGCTTGAAATCCCTCATATGTCACGGAAAAGTGGTGAGTTCAATCCAAAATGATCGCTATATATCCGAAAAGTACTTATGGGCCCAAAACAGACACCGTGTGCAAAAGTTACGCTTAATTATTCGAACGTCGACAATCCAAATATGCAAGTGCTCGTTCTTCGAAAAACAAATGATCAAAATCCCTCTTACGTCACGATGATGCCTTGAGTTCAATCCAAAACAGTAGCTACATTTTCGAAAAGTACTCATGGGCGCAAAACGGAAGCCGTTTGCAAAAGTTACGCTCAATTCCTCGAATGCAAATAATCCAAATATTAAAGTGCTCATTCTTTGAAAGAAAAATGCTCAAAATCCCTTATAAATCATGGAAAAGTGGTGAGTTCAATCCAAAACGATCGCTATATATCCGAAAAGTACTTATGGGCCAAAAATGGACACTGTGTGCAAAAGTTATGCTCAATTCTTCGAACGCCGACAATCCAAATATGCAAGTGTTCGTTCTTCAAAAAACAAATGGTCAAAATCCCACTTACTTCACGACAATGCCTTGAGTTCAATCCAAAACGGTCGCTACATTTTCGAAAAGTATTTATGGGCCCAAAACGGAAACCGTTTGCAAAATTTTGGCTCAATTCTTCGAACGCCGACAATCCAAATATGCAAGTGCTCGTTCTTCGAAAGAAAAATGCCCGAAATCCCTCTTACCTCACGATGATGCCGTGAGTTCAATCCAAAATGGTCACTACATTTTCGAAAAGTACTTATGGGCCCAAAACGAAAATCGTGTGCAAAAGTTACGCTCAATTCTTCGAACGCCGACAATCCAAATATGCAAGTGCTCGTTCTTCAAAAATCAAAAGGCCGAAATCCCTCTTACGTCACGACGATGCAGTGAGTTCAATCCAAAACGGTCGCTACATTTTCGAAAAAGTAATTATGGGCCCCAAGCGGAAACTGTTTGTAAAAGTTAAGCTCAATTCTTCGAACGCCGACAATCCAAATATTAAAGTGCCCGTTCTTCGAAAGAAAAATGCTCGAAATCCCTCATACGTCACGAAAAAGTGGTGAGTTCAATAAAAAATGATCGTTGTATATCCGAAGAGTACTTATGGGCCCAAAACGGACACCGTGTGCAAAAGTTACGCTCAATTCTTCGAACGCCGACAATCCAAATAAGCAAGTGCTCACTCTTCAAAAAACAAATGGTCGAAATCCCTTTTATGTCATGACGATATCGTGAGTTCAATCCAAAATGGTCACTACATTTCTGAAAATTACTTATGGGCCCAAAACAAAAACCGTGCGCAAAAGTTATGCTCAATTCTTCAAACGCCGACAATCCAAATATGCAAATGTTCATTCTTCGAAAAAATGCCCGAAATCCCTCATACGTCATGGTAAAGCTGTGTGTTCAATCCAAAATGGTCGCTATATTTTCGAAAGGTACTTATGGGCTCAAAACGAACACCGTGTGCAAAAGTTACGCTCAATTCTATGAGTGTTGGACGATCCAAATATGCAAGTGCTCGTTCTTCGAAAAACAAAAGGCCGAAATCCCTCTTACGTCACGATGATGCCATGAGTTCAATCTAAAACAATCTTAACATTTTTGAAAAGTACATATGGGCCTAAAACGAAAACTGTGTGCAAAAGTTACGCTCAATTCTTCGAACGTCCGACAATCCAAGTATGCAAGTGCTCGTTCTTGGAAAAAAATGCCCAAAATTGCTCAAACCTCACCGAAAAGCTTTGAGTTCAATCCAAAATGGTCGCTACATTTTCGAAAAGTACTTATGGGCCCAAAACGGACACCGTGTGCAAAAGTTGTGCTCAATTCTTCGAACGCCTGACAATCCAACTATGCAAGTGCTCGTTCTTCAAAAACCAAATGGCTAAAATCCCTCTTACATCATGATGATGCCATAAGTTTAATCCAAAATGGCCGCTACATTTTCAAAAATTACATACGAGTTCAATCTGAAAACCGTGTCCAAAAGTTATGCTCGATTCTTCGAACGCCGACAATCCAAATATGCAAGTGCTCTTTCTTCGAAAGGAAAATGCTCGAAACCCCTCATACATCATGGCAAAGTGATGAGTTCAATCCAAAATGGTTGCTACATTTTCAAAAAGTACTTATGGGCCCAAAACGGACACCGTGTACAAAAGTTACGCTCAATTCTTCTAACGCCGACAATCCAAATATGGAAGTGCTCGTTCTTCAAAAAGCAAACAATCAAAATCCCTCTTACATCATGACGATGCCATGAATTCAATCCAAAATGATCGTTATATTTTCGAAAAGTACTTATGGGCCCAAAACGAAAATCGTGTGCAAAAGATACGCTCAATTCTTCGAACATCGACAATCCAAATATGCAAGTGCTCGTTCTTTGAAAGAAAAATGCCCAAAATCCCTCATACATCACGACAAACCAGTGAGTCCAATCCAAAATGGTCGCTACATTTTCGAAATGTACTTATGGGCCCAGAACGGACACCGTGTGCAAAAGTTGCGCTCAATTCTTCGAACGTCGACAATCTAAATACGTAAGTGCTCATTTTTCGAAAAACAAACGGTCAAAATCACTATTACATCACGACGATGCCGTGAGTTCAATCCAAAACCATTGCTACATTTTTGAAAAGTAGTTATGGGCCCAAAACGGAAACTGTGTGCAAAAGTTACTCAATGCTTTGAACGTCGACAATCCAAATATGCAAGTGCTCGTTCTTCGAAAAAGATGGCCGAAATCCCTCTTACATCACAATGATGCCGTGAGTTCAATCCAAAAAGGTCGCTACATTTTTGAAAAGCACTTATGGGCCCAAAACGAAAATCAAGTGCAAAAGTTATGCTCAATTCTTCGAACGCTGACAATCCAAATATGCAAGTGCTTGTTCTTCAAAAAAATGCCCGAAATCTCTCAAATTTCACGGCAAAGCTGTGAGTTCAATCCAAAACGGTCGCAACAATTCTGAAAAGTACTTATGGGCCCAAAACGGACACCGTGTGCAAAAGTTACGCTCAATTCTTCCAACGCCTAACAATCCAAATATGCAAGTGATCGTTCTTCGAAAAAACATCCAAAATCCCTCATACATCACGGTAGAGCGATTAGTTTAATCCAAAACGGTCGCTACATTTTCGAAAAGTACTTACGGGCCTAAAACGGACACCGTATGCAAAAGTTACGCTCAATTCTTCGAACGCCGACAATCCAAATATGCAAGTGCTCGTTCTTCAAAAAACAAACAGCCAAAATCCCTCTTATGTCATGATGCTACCGTAAGTTCAATCCAAAATGATCGCTACATTTTTGAAAAGTACTTGTGGGCCCAAAACGGATACCGTGTACAAAAGTTACGCTTAATTCTTCGAACGACGATAATCCAAATATGCAAGTGCTCGTTCTTCAAAAAACAAATGGCCAAAATCCCTCTTACGTCCCGATGATGCCATGAGTTTAATCCAAAATGGCAGCTAAATTTACGAAAAGTACTTATGCGCCCAAAACGGAAACCGTGTGCAAATGTTACGCTCAATTCTTTGAATGCCGATATCCAATTATGCAAGTGCTCATTCTGCAAAAAAAAAATCTCGAAATCCCTCATACGTCACAGGAAAGTGGGGAGTTCAATCCAAAACGGTCGCTACATTTTCAAAAAGTACTTATGGGCCCAAAACGGACACCGTGTGCAAAGGTTACGCTCAATTCTTCGAACGCAGACAATCTAAATATGCAAGTGCTCGTTCTTCATAAAATAAAGGGCCAAAATCCCTCTTACGTCACAACGATGCCGTAAGTTCAATCCAAAACGGTCGCTATATTTTTGAAAAGTACTTATGGGCCCGAAACTGACACCGTGTACAAAAGTTACGCTCAATTCTTCAAACGCCAACAATCCAAATATGCAAGTGCTCGTTCTTCGAAAAATAAACGTTCGAAATCCCTCTTACTTCACGAAGATGCCTTGAGTTCAATCCAAAATGGTCGTGACATTTTCGAAAAGCACTTATGGGCCCAAAACGGAAACCGTGTGCAAAAGTTTCGCTCAATTCTTCGAACGCCAACAATCCAAATATGTGAGTGCTCGTTCTTTGAAAGAAAGATGCCCAAAATCCCTCATACATCACGATAAATCTTTGAGTTCAACCCAAAATGGTCGCTACATTTTTGAAAAGTACTTATGGCCGAAAAACGAAAATCGTGTACAAAAGTTACGCTCAATTCTTCGAACGTCGACAATCCAAATATGCAAGTGCTCGTTCTTCAAAAAACAAAAGTCCAAAATCCCTCTTACTTCACGATGATGCCGTGAGTTCAATCCAAAACGGTCGCTACATTTTTGAAAAGTACTTATGGGCCTAAAACGGAAATCGTGTGCAGAAGTTACGCCCAAATCTTCGAATGTCGACAATCCAAATATGCAAGTTCTCGTTCTTTGAAAGAAAAATGTCCAAAATCCCTCATACGTCACGGCAAAGTGGTGAGTTCAATCCAAAATGGTCGCTATATATTCGAAAAGTACTTATGGGCCCAAAACGGACACCATGTGCAAAAGTTACGCTCAATTCTTCGAACGTCGACAATCCAAATATGCAAGTGCTCGTTCTTCGAAAAACAAATGGTCAAATCCCTCTTACATCATGACGATGCCACGAGTTTAATCCAAAACAGCCGTTACATTTTTGAAAAGTACTTATGGGCCCAAAACAAAAACCGTGTGCAAAAGTTACGCTAAATTCTTCGAACGCCGACAATCCAAACTTGCAAGTGCTCATTCTTCGAAGTAAAAATGCCCAAAATCCCTCATACGTCATGGCAAAGTGGTGAGTTCAATCCAAAACGATCGCTATATATCCGAAAAGTACTTATGGGCCTAAAATGGACACCGTGTGCAAAAGTTACGCACAATTCTTCGAACGCCGACAATCCAAGTATGCAAATGATCATTCTTCGAAAAAAAAATGGTTGAAATTCCTCTTACATCAGGACGATGTCGTGAATTCAATCCAAAACGGTCGCTACAGTTTCGAAAAGTACTTATGGGCCCAAAACGGAAATCGTGTGCAAAAGTTAAGCTCAATTCTTCGAACGCCAACAATCCAAAGATGCAAGTGCTTGTTCTTCAAAAGAAAAATGATGAAATCCCTCATACGTCACAGCAAAACAGTGAGTTCGATCCAAAATGGTTGCTATATATTCAAAAAGTACTTATGGGCCCAAAACGGACATCGTATGCAAAAGTTATGCTCAATTCTTCTAACACCGACAATCTAAATATGCAAGTGTTCATTCTTCAAAAAATAAATGGTCGAAATCCCTCTTACTTCATGACAATGCCGTGAATTCAATCCAAAATGTTCGATACATTTCTGAAAAGTACTTATGGGCCCAAAACAGAAACCGTGTGCAAAAGTTATGCTCAATTCTTCGAACGTCGACAATCCAAATATGCAAGTGCTCGTTCTTCGAAAGAAAAATACCCAAAATCCCTCACACGTCGTGGAAAAGCGGTGAGTTCAATCCGAAACGATCGCTATATATCCAAAAAGTACATATGGGCCCAAAACGGACAACGTGTGCAAAAGTTACGCTTAATTCTTTGAACGCCGACAATCCAACTATGCAAATGATCGTTCTTCGAAAAACAAATGGTCAAAATCCCTCTTACATCAAGATGATGCCATGAGTTCAATCCAAAACGGTCGTTACATTTCCAAAAAGTACTTATTGGCCCAAAACGAAAACCGTGTGCAAAAGTTACGCTCAATTCTTCGAACGCCGACAATCCAAATATGCAAGTGCTCGTTCTTCCAAAAAAAGGCCATAAATCCCTCAAATGTCACGAAAAAGCTGTGAGTTCAATCCAAAACGATCGCTACAATTCCGAAAAGTACTTATCGGCCCAAAACGGACATCGTGTGCAAAAGTTACGCTCAATTCCTCGAACGCCTAACAATCCAAATATGCAAGTGCTCGTTCTTCAAAAAACAAATGGCCAAAATACCTCTTATGTCACGACGATGCCGTGACTTTAATCTAAAATGGATGCTACATTTACGAAAAGTACTTATGGGCCGAAAATGGAAACCATGTGCAAAAGTTTGCACAATTCTTCGAACGCTGACAACCCAAATATGCAAGTGCTGGTTCTTCAAAAGAAAAATGCCCGAAATCCCTCATACATCACGGCAAAGCGGTGAGTTCAATCCAAAATGGTCGCTACATTTTTGAAAAGTACTTATGGGCCCAAAACGAAAATCGTGTGCAAAAGTTACGCTCAATTCTTCAAACGCCGACAATCCAATTATGCATGTGCTCGTTCTATAAAAAACAAAAGGCCAAAATCCCTCTTATGTCATGAAGATACCATGAGTTCAATCCAAAATGGTCGCTACATTTTCGAAAAGTACTTATGGGCCCAAAACGAAAAATCGTGTGCAAAAGTTATGCTCAATTCTTCGAATACCGACAATCCAATCATTAAAGTGCTCATTCTTCGAAAGAAAAATGCTTGAAATCCCTCATATGTCTTGGCAAAGTGGTGAGTTCAATCCAAAACGATCGCTATATATCCGAAAAGTACTTATGGGCCCAAAACGGACACCGTGTGCAAAAGTTACGCTCAATTCTTCGAACGTCGACAATCCAAATATGCAAGTGCTCATTCTTCGAAAAACAAATGATCGAAATCCCTCTTACGTCACGATGATGCCATGAGTTTAATCCAAAATGGTCGCTACATTTTTGAAAAGTACTTATGGGCCCAAAACGAACAACGTGTTCAAAAGTTTCTCTCAATTTTTTGAACGCCGACAAACCAAATATGTAAGTGCTCTCTCATCCAAAAAAAACCCGAAATCCCTCATACGTCATAGCAAAACGGTGAGTTCAATCCAAAACGGTCGCTACATTTTCGAAAAGTACTTATGGGCCCAAAACGGACACCGTGTGCAGAAGTTACGCTCAATTCTTCGAATGTCGACAATCCAAATTTGCAAGTGCTCGTTCTTCATAAAAAACACCCAAAATCCCTCATACATCATAGCAAAGCAATGAGTTCAATCCAAAACGGTCGATACATTTTTGAAAAGTACTTACGGGCCCAAAATGGACACTGTGTGCAAAAGTTACGCTCAATTCTATAAGCGCCTGACAATCCAAATATGCAAGTGCTCATTCTTCGAAAAAAAAAGGTCGAAATCCCTCTTACGTCACGATGATGTCGTGAGTTCAATCCAAAATGGTCGCTACATTTTCGAAAAGTACTTATGGGCCCAAAACGGACACCGTGTGCAAAAGTTACACTCAATTCTTCGAACGCCGACAATCCAATTATGCAAGGACTCATTCTTCAAAAAATAAATGGTCAAAATCCCTCTTACATCATGATGATGTCGTGAGTTCAATCCAAAGCGATCACTACATTTTCGAAAAGTACTTATGGACCGAAAATAGACACCGTGTGCAAAAGTTACGCTCAATTCTTTGAAAGCCGACAATCTAAATACGCAAGTGTTCATTCTTCAAAAAACAAAAGGTCAAAATCCCTCCTACGTCACGACGATGCCGTGAGTTTAATCCAAAACGGTCGCTACATTTCCAAAAAGTACTTATGGGCCCAAAACGAACACCATGTTCAAAAGTTACGCTCAATTTTTCGAACGACGACAATCCAAATTCGCAAGTGCTCGTTCTTCGAAAAACAAACACTTGAAATCTCTCATACATTATGGCAAAGCGATGAGTTCAATCCAAAATGGTCGCTACATTTTCGTAAAGGACTTATGGGCCCAAAATGGACACCGTGTGCATAAGTTACGCTCAATTCTTCGAACGCTGACAATCCAAATTTGCAAGTACTCGTTCTTCGTAAGAAAACCCGAAAGCCCTCTTACGTCACGGCAACGCGATGAGTTCAATCCAAAACGGTCGATACATTTTCGAAAAGTACTTATGGGCCCAAAACTAACACCCTGTGCAAAAGTTACGCTCAATTCTATGAGCGCCTGACAATGCAAATATACAAGTGCTCATTCTTCAAAAAAGAAATGGCTGCAATCCCTTTTACATCACGACGATGCCGTGAGTTCAATCCAAAATGGTCGATACATTTTCGAAAAGTACTTATGGGGCCAAAACGAAAATCGTGTGCAAAAATTAAGTTCAATTCTTCGAACGTCGACAATCCAAATATGCAAGTGCTCGTTCTTCAAAAAAATGCCCGAAATCCCTCATACGTCATGGCAAAGTGGTGAGTTCAATCCAAAACGGTCGCTACATTTTTGAAAAGTACGTATGGGCCCAGAACGCACACCGTGTGTAAAAGTTGCGGTCAATTCTTCGAATGCCGACAATCCAAATATGCAAGTGCTCATTCTTCGAAAAACAAATGGTGGAAATCCCTCTTACGTCACGACGATGCAGTGAGTTCAATCTAAAATGGTTGCTACATTTTTGAAAAGTAATTATGGGCCCAAAACGAACACCGTGTGCAAAAGTTACGTTCAATTCTTCGAACGCTGACAATCCAAATATGCATGTGCTCGTTCTTCAAAAAAATGCCCAAAATCCCTCATACGTCACGGTAAAGCTGTGAGTTCAATCCAAAACTGTTGTTACATTTCGAAAAAGTATTTATGGGCCCAAAACGAACACCGTGTGCAAAAGTTACGATCAATTCTTCGAACATCGACAATCCAAATATGCAAGTGCTCGTTCTTCGAAAAAAATGCCCGAAATCCCTCGTACGTCATGGCAAAGCTATGAGTTCAATCTAAAAAAGTCGCTACATTTTCGAAAAGTACTTATGGGACCAGAATGGACACCGTGTGTAAAATTTGCGCCCAATTCTTTGAACGCCAACAATCCAACTATGCAAGTGCTCGTTCTTCGAAAAACAAACAGTCGAAATCCCTCTTACATCACGACGATGCCGTTTGTTCAATCCAAAACGATCGCTACACTTTCAAAAAGTACTTATGGGCCCAGAACGAAAACCGTGTGTAAAAGTTACGCTCAATTCTTTGAACATCGACAATCCAAATATGCAAGTGCTCGTTCTTCAAAAAAAAAGCCCAAAATCTATCATACGTCACAGTAAAGTTGTGAGTTCAATCCAAAACTGTCACTACATTTCCAAAAAGTACTTACGTGCCCAAAACGGACACCGTGTGCAAATGTTACGCTCAATTCTTCGAGCACCGACAATCCAAATATGCAAATGCTTGTTCTTCAAAAAACAAACACCTAAAATCCCTCTTACATCACGACGGTGCCGTGAGTTCAATTCAAAACGGTTGCTACATTTTCGAAAAGTAATTTTAGGCCCAGAACGGACACCGTGCACAGAAGTTGCGCTCAATTTTTCGAACGCCGACAATCCAACTATGCAAGCACTCGTTCTTCAAAAAATAAATGGTCAAAATCCCTCTTACGTCCCGACGATGCCGTGAGTTCGATCCAAAATGGTTGCTACATTTTCGAAAAGTACATACGGCCCTAAAACGGAAATCGTGTGCAAAAGTTACGCTCAATTCTTCAAACGCCGACAATCCAACTATGCAAGTGCTCGCTCTTCTAAAAACAAATAGCCGAAATCCCTCTTACATCACGACAATGCCGGGAATTCAATCCAAAATGGTCGCTACATTTTTGAAAAGTACCTAAGGGTCCAAAACAGAAACCGTGTGCAAAAGTTACGCCCAATTCTTCGAACGCCGACAATCCAAATATGCAAGTGCTCGTTCTTCAAAAAAATGCCCAAAATCCCTCATATGTCACAGCAAAGCTGTGAGTTCAATCCAAAACGGTCGCTACATTTTTGAAAAGTAATTATGGGCCCAAAATGGACACCGTGTGTAAAAGTTACGCTTAATTCTTCGAACATCGACATTCCAAATATGCCAGTGCTCGTTCTTCGAAAAACAAGTGATCGAAATCCCTCTTACATCACGACAGTGTCATGAGTTCAATCCAAAATGGTCGCTACATTTCTGAAAAGTACTTATGGGCCCAAAACGGAAACCATGTGCAAAAGTTACGCTCAGTTCTTCGAACGCCGACAATCCAAATATGCAAGTGCTCGTTCTTCAAAAAACAAATGACCAAAATCTCTCTTACGTCATGACGATGTCGTGAGTTCAATCCAAAATGGTCACTACATTTACAAAAAGTACTTATGGGCCCAAAACGGACACCGTGTCCAAAAGTTACGCTCAATTCTTCGAACGCCGAAAATCCAAATTTCCAAGTGCTCGTTCTTCTTAAAACAAATGGCCGAAATCCCTCTTACTTCATGATGATGCCATGAGTTCAATCCAAAATAGTCGCTACATTTACGAAAAGTGCTTATGGGCCCAAAATCAAACGCCGACAATCCAAATATGTAAGTGCTCGTTTTTCTAAAAAAAATGGATGAAATTCCTCTTACTTCACGATGATGCCGTGAGTTCAATCCAAAACGGTCGCCACATTTACGAAAAGTACTTATGGGCCCAAAATGAAAATCGTGTGCAAAAGTTACGCTCAGTTCTTCGAATGTCAACAATTCAAATACGCAAGTGCTCGTGCTTCGAAAAAATGCATGAAATCCCTTATAAGTCACGGCAAAGCTGTGAGTTCAATCTAAAATGATTGCCACATTTTTGAAAAGTACTTATGGGCCCAAAACGGACACCGCATGCAAAAGTTACGCTCAATTCTTCGAATGCCGACAATCCAAATGTGCAAGTGCTCGTTCTTCAAAAAACAAATGGGCTAAATCCCACTTTCATCATGATGATGCCGTGAGTTCAATCCAAAACGGTCGCTACATTTTCGAAAAGTACTTATGGGCCCAAAACGAACACCGTAGTGCAAAAGTTACACTCAATTCTTCGAACACCAACAATCCAAATATGCAAGTGCTTGTTCTTCAATAAAAATGCTCGAAATTCCTCATACATCACGGCAAAGCTTTGAGTTCAATCCAAAACGGTCGCTACACTTTCGAAAAGAACTTATGAGCCCAGAATGGACACCGTGTGCAAAAGTTACGCTCAATTCTTCGAATGCCGACAATCCAAATATGCAAGTACTTGTTCTTCAAAAAACAAAAGGTCAAAATCCCTCTTACACCACGGCGGTGCCGTGAGTTCAATCCAAAATGGTCGCTACATTTTTGAAAAGTACTTATGGGTCCAAAACGGAAACCATGTGCAAAAGTTACGCTCAATTCTTCGAACGTCGACAATCCAAATATGCACGTGCTTGTTCTTCGAAAAATAAACGGTTGAAATCCCTCTTACGTCACGACGATCTTGTGAGTTCAATCCAAAATGGTCGCTACATTTCTGAAAAGTACTTATGGGCCCTAAACGGACACCGTGTGCAAGAGTTACACTCAATTCTTCGAACGTCGACAATCCAAATTTGCAAGTGCTCATTCTTCTAAAAACAAACGGCCGAAATGCCTCTTACGTCACGACAATGCCATGAGTTCAATCCTAAACGGTCGCTACATTTATGAAAAGTACATATGGGCCCAAAATGGACACTGTGTGCAAAAGTTACGCTCAATCTTTGAATGTCGACAATCCAAATTTGTAAATGCTCGTTCTTCTAAAAACAAATGGCCGAAATCCCTCTTACGTCATGATGATGCCTTGAGTTCAATCCAAAACGGTCGCTACATTTACGAAAAGTACTTATGGGCCCAAAACGGACACCGTGTACAAAAGTTACGCTCAATTCTTCGAACGCTAACAATCCAAATATGCAAGTGCTCGTTCTTCTATAAAAATGGTCGAAATCCCTCTAACATGCCCACGATGCCGTCAATTAAATCCAAAATGGTCGCTCCATTTCCTAAAAGTACTTATGGGCCCAAAACAAAAACCGTGTGCAAAAGTTACGCCCAATTCTTTGAATGCCGACAATCCAAATACGCAAGTGCTCATTCTTCAAAAAAAATGCTCGAGATCCCTCATGTGTCACGGCAAAGCTATGAGTTCAATCCAAAACGATCGCTACATTTTTGAAAAGTACTTATGGGCTCAAAACGGACACCGCGTGCAAAAGTTACGCTCAATTCATCGAACACCGACAATCCAAATATGCAAGTGCTCGTTCTTCAAAAAACAAATGGTCGATATCCCTCTTACATCATGACAATACGTGAGTTCAATGTAAAATGGTCGCTACATTTTCGCAAAGTACTTATGGGCCTAAAACGGACACCGTGTACAAAAGTTACGCTCAATTCTTCGAACGTCGACAATCCAAATATTCAAGTGCTCGTTCTTCGAAAAACAAACGGTCGATATCCCTCTTACATCACAATTACGCCGAGTTCAATCCAAAACGGTCTCTACATTTCCGAAAAGTACTTATGGGCCCAAAATGGAAATCGTGTGCAAAAGTTACGCTCAATTCTTCGAGCGCCGACCATCCAAATATGTAAGTGCTCGTTCTTCAAAAAAACAAATGATCGAAATCCCTCTTATGTCATGACGATCTCATGAGTTCAATCCAAAATGGTAGCTCCATTTCCTAAAAGTACTTATGATCCCAAAACGGACACCGTGTGCAAAAGTTACGCTCAATTCTTCGAACGTTAACAATCCAAATATGCAAGTGCTCGTTCTTCAAAAAAAAAATGGTTGAAATCCCTCTTACGTCATGACGATCTCGTGAGTTCAATCCAAAATTATCGCTACATTTCTAAAAAGTACTTATGGGCCTAAAACGGACACCGTGTGCAAAAGTTACGCTCAATTCTTCGAACGCCGACAATCCAAATTTGCAAGTTCTCATTCTTCTAAAAACAAACGGGCGAAATCCCTCTTACGTCATGATGATGCCTTGAGTTCAATCATAAATGGTCGCTACATTTACGAAAAGTACTTATAGGCCCAAAACGGACACGGTGTGCAAAAGTTACGATCAATTCTTTGAACATCGGCAATCCAAATTTGCAAATGCTCGTTCTTCTAAAAACAAACGGTCGAAATCCCTCTTACATCACGATGATGCCGTGAGTTCAATCCAAAACGGTTGCTACATTTACGAAAAGTACTTATGGGCCCAAAACGGACAACGTGTGCAAAAGTTGTGCTCAATTCTTCGAACGTCGACAATCCAAATATGCAAGTGCTCGTTCTTCTATAAAAATAGTCGAAATCCCTCCAACGTACCTATGATGTCGTGAGTTCAATCCAAAATCATCGTTACATTTACAAAATGTACTTATGGGCCCAAAACGGAAATCGTGTCCAAAAGTTACGCCCAATTTTTCGAATGCCGACAATCCAAATACGGAAGTGCTCGTTCTTCGAAAAAAATGTCCGAATCCCTCATATGTCACGGCAAAGCTATGAGTTCAATCCAAAACGATCGTTGAATTTTTGAAAAGTACTTGTGGGCCCAAAACGAACATCGCGTGCAAAAGTTACGCTCAATTCATCGAACACCGACAATCAAAATATGCAAGTGCTCATTCTTCAGAAAACTAACGGTCGATATCCCTCTAACGTCACAACGATGCGTGAGTTCAATACAAAATGGTCGCTAAATTTTCGCAAAGTACTTATGGGCCTAAAACGGACACCGTGTGCAAAAGTTACACTCAATTCTTCGAACGCCGACAATCCAAATATGCAAGGGCTCGTTCTTCGAAAAAAATGGTCAATATCCCCCTTACATCACGATGATGTTAAGTTCAATCCAAAACGGTCCCTACATTTTCAAAAAGTACTTATGGGCCCAAAACGAAAATCGTGTGCAAAAGTTACGCTCAATTCTTCAAACGCCGACCATCTAAATATGTAAGTGCTCGTTCTTCTAAAAACAAATGGTCGAAATCCCTCTTACGTCACGATGATCCCGTGAGTTCAATCCAAAATGGTCGCTTCATTTCCTAAAAGTACTTATGGGCCCAAAACGGACACCATGTGCAAAAGTTACGCTCCTTCGAATGCCGACAATCCAAATTTGAAAGTGCTCATTCTTCTAAAAAAAATGACCGAAATCCCTCTTACGTCATGACGATGCCATGAGTTCAATCTAAAACGGTCGCTACATTTACGAAAAGTACTTATGGGCCCAAAATCGAAATCATGTGCAAAGGTTATGCTCAATTTTTCGAATGCCAACAATCCAAATATACAAGTGCTCGTTCTTTGAAAAAAATGCCCGAAATCCCTCATATGTCACGGTAAAGCTGTGAGTTCAATCCAAAACGATCGCTATATTTTCAAAAAGTACTTATGGGCCCCAAACAGACACCATGTGCAAACGTTACACTCAATTCATCGAACGTCGACAATCCAAATATGCAAGTGCTCATTCTTCAAAAAACAAACGGCCGATATCCTTCTTATGTCACGATGATGCATGAGTTCAATCCAAAATGGTCGCAACATTTTCGAACGATACTTATAGGCCCAAAACGAACACCGTGTGCAAAAGTTAAGATCAATTCTTTGAACGTCGACAATTCAAATATGCAAGTGCTCGTTCATCAAAAGAAAAAAGCTAGAAAGCCCTCATACGTCACGGTAAAGCAGTGAGAGTTCAATCCAAAACAGTCGCTACATTTTTGAAAAGTACTTATGGGACCAAAATGGACGCCGTGTACAAAAGTTACACTCAATTCTTCGAACGCCGACAATCCAAATATGCAAGTGCTCGTTCTTCGAAAAAAATGGCCGAAATCCCTCTTACATCACGATGATGCCGTGGGTTCAATCCAAAACGGTCGCTACATTTATGAAAAGTACTTATGGGCCCAAACGGAAATCGTGTGCAAAAGATGTACTCAATTCTTTGAAATTCGATAATCCAAATATGCAAGTGCTCGTTCTTTGAGAAAAATGCCCGAAATCCCTAATATGTCACGGTAAAGCTGTGAGTTCAATTCAAAACGATTGCTACATTTTCAAAAAGTACTTATGGGCCCAAAATGGATACCGTGTGCAAAAGTTATGCTCAATTCATCAAACGCCGACAATCTAAATATGCAAGTGCTCGTTCTTCTAATAACAAACGGTCGATATCCCTCTTACATCATGATGATGTGTGAGTTCAATCCAAAACGGTCGCTACATTTTCGAACGTTACTTATGGGCCCAAAACGAACATCGTGTGCAAGAGTTACGCTTAGTTCTTCGAATGCCGACAATTCAAATATGTAAGTGCTCAATCTTCGAAAGAAAAATGCCCAAAAGCCCTCATACTTCATGGTAAAGAGGTGAGTTCAATCCAAAACGGCCGCTACATTTTCGAAAAGTACTTATAGGCCCAGAACGGACACCGTGAGCAAAAGTTACGCTCAATTCTTCGAACGCCAACAATCCAAATATGCAAGTACTCGTTCTTCAAAAAACAAACGGTCGAAATCCCTCTTACGTCATGGCGGTGTCATGAGTTCAATCCAAAACAGTCGCTACATTTTTGAAAAGTACTTATGGGCCAAAAACAGAAACCGTGTGCAAAAGTTACGCTAAATTCTTCGAACGCCGACAATCCAAATATGTAAGTGCTCGTTCTTCGAAAAACAAACGACCAAAATCCCTTTTATGTCACAACGATCCCGTGAGTTCAATCCAAAATGGTCACTACATTTTCGAAAAATACTTATGGGCCCAAAACGAAAACCGTGTACAAAAGTTACGCCCAATTCTTGGAACGCTGACAATCCAAATATGCAAGTGCTCGTTCTTCGAAAAACAAACAGTCGATATCCTTCTTACGCCACGACGATGCGTGAGTTCAATCCCAAACGGTCGCTATATTTCTGAAAAGTACTTATGGGCCCAAAACGAAAATCGTGTGCAAAAGTTACGCTCAATTCTTCGAACGCCGACGATCCAAATATGCAAGTACTCGTTCTTCAAAAAACAAATGGTCGAAATCCCATTTACGTCACGATGATGCTGTGATTTTAATCCAAAATGGTTGCTACATTTTCGAAAAGTACTTATGGGCCCAAAACGAACACCGTGTGCAAAAGTTACGCTCAATTTTTCAAACACCGACAATCCAAATATGCAAGTGCTCGTTCTTCGAAAAAATGCCCGAAATCCCTCATATTTCACGACAAAGCTGTGAGTTCAATCCAAAACTATCGCTACATTTTCGAAAAGTACTTATGGGCCCTGAACGTACACCGTGTACAAAAGTTACGCTCAATTCATCGAATGTCGACAATCCAAATATTCAAGTGCTCATTCTTTGAAAAACAAACGGTCGAAATCCCTCTTATATCACGGTGGTGCCGTAAGTTCAATCCAAAACTGTCGCTACATTTTCGAAAAGTACTTGTGAGCCCAAAACGGAAACTATGTGCAAAAGTTACGCTCAATTCTTTAAATGCCGACAATCGAAATATGAAAGTGCTTGTTCTTCGAAAAACAAACGGCCAAAATCCCTCTTACTTCACGACGATCCCGTGAGTTAAATCCAAAATGGTCGCTACATTTTCGAAAAGTACTTATGGGCCCAAAACTGACACTGTGTGCAAAAGTTACGCTCAATTCTTCGAACGCGGACAATCTAAATATGCAAGTGCTCGTTCTTCCAAAAAGAAATGGCTGAAATCCCTCTTATGTCACGATGATGCCATGAATTCAATCCAAAATGGTCACTACATTTACTAAAAGTACTTATGGGCCCAAAATGGACACCGTGTGCAAATTTTACCCTTAATTCTTGAACGACAACAATCCAAGTATGCAAGTGCTCGTTCTTCTAAAAAAATGGCTGAAATCCCTCTTATATTAGGACGATGCCATGTGTTCAATCCAAAACGGTCGCTACATTTACGAAAAGTACTTATGCGTCGAAAACAGAAACCGTGTACAAAAGTTACGCTCAATTCGTCGAACGCCGACAATCCAAACATGCAAGTGCTCATTCTTCGAAGAACAAACGGTCGATATCTCTCTTACGTCATGACGATGTGTGAGTTCAATCCAAAGCGGTAGCTACATTTACGAAAAGTACTTATGGGCGAAAAATGGAAATCGTCTGCAAAAGTTACGCTCAATTCTTCGAACACCGACAATCTAAATATGCAAGTGCTCATTCTTCAAAAAAAATGGTCGATATCCCTCTTACATCATGAAGATGCTTGAGTTCAATCAAAAATGGTCGCCACATTTCAGAAAGGTACTTATGGGCCCAAAACGAACACCGTGTGCAAATGTTACACTCAATTCTTCGAACGTCGACAATTCAAATATGCAAGTGCTCATTTTTCTAAAAAAAATGTCCGAAATCCCTCGTACGTCATGGTAAGGTGGTGAGTTCAATCCAAAATGATCGCTACATTTTCGAAAAGTACTTATGGGCCCAAAACGGACACCATGTCCAAAAGTTCTACTCAATTCTTCGAACGTCGACAATCCAAATACGCAAGTGCTCATTCTTTGAAAAACAAACGGTCAATATCCCTCTTACATCACGACAATGCATGAGTTCAATCCAAAACGATCGCTACATTTCTGAAAAGTACCTATGGGCCTAAAACGGACACCGTGTGCAAAAGTTACGCTAAATTCTTCGAACGCCGACAGTCCACATATGAGAGTGCTCGTTATTCGAAAAACAAACGGTCGATATCCCTCTTACGTCATGAAGATGCGTGAGTTCAATCCAAAATGGTCGCTACATTTCCGAAAAGTACTTATGGGCCCAAAAAGGAAATCGTGTGCAAAAGTTACGGTCAATTCTTCGAACCCCGACAATCCAAATATGCAAGTGCTCATTCTTTGAAAAACTAACAGTCGTAATCCCACTTACGTCATGACGATGCCATGATTTCAATCCAAAATGGTCAAAAAGTACTTATGGGCCCAAAATGAACACCGTGTGCAAAAGTTAAAATATGCAAGGGCTCGTTCTTCCAAAAAAAGCCCGAAATCTCTCATACGTCACGGTAAAGCTATGAGTTCAATTCAAAATGGTCGCTACATTTTCGAAAAGTACTTATGGGCCCAAAACGGACACCATGTACAAAAGTTACGCTCAATTCTTTGAACGCGGACAATCCAAATATGCAAGTACTCGTTCTTCGTAAAACAAACGATCGAAATCCCTCTTACGTCATGGTGGTGCCGTGAGTTCAATCCAAAACGGTTGCTACATTTTCGAAAAGTACTTATGGGCCCAAAATGGAAACCATGTGCAAAAGTTACGCCCAATTCTTTGATCGCCGACAATCCAAATATGCAAGTGCTCATTTTTCAAAAAATAAACGGCTGAAATCCCTCTTACTTCACGATGATCCCATGAGTTCAATCCAAAATGGTAGCTACATTTTCAAAAAGTACTTATGGGCCCAGAACGGACATTGTGTGCAAAAGTTATGCTCAATTCTTCGAACGTCGATAATGCAAATATGCAAGTACTCGTTCTTCGAAACACAAACGGTCAAAATTCCACTTAAGTCACGACGATGCCGTGAGTTCAATCCAAAACGATCGCTACATTTTCGAAAAGTACTTATGTGCCCAAAATGAACACCGTGTGCAAAAGTTACGCTCAATTCCTTGAACGCCGACAATGCAAATATGCAAGTACTCGTTCTTCGAAACACAAACGGTCAAAATTCTACTTAAGTCACGACGATGCCGTGAGTTCAATCCAAAACGGTCGCTACATTTTCAAAAAGTACTTATGTGCCCAAAACAAACACCATGTGCGCTCAATTCTTCGAACGCCGACAATTCAAATTTGCAAGTACTCATTCTTTGAACGAAAAGCCCGAAATCCCTCATACATCACAGAAAAGCGGTGAGTTCAATCCAAAATGGTTGCTACATTTTCGAAACGTACTTATGGGCCCAAAACGGACACCGTGTGCAAAAGTTACGCTCAAATCTTTGAACGCCAACAATCCAAATATGCAAGTGCTAATTCTTCGAAAGAAAAATGCTTGAAATCCCTCATACGTCACGACAAAGCGATGAGTTCAATCCAAAATGGTCGCTCCATTTTCGAAAAGTACTTATGGGCCGAAAACGAAAACCGTGTACAAAAGTTACGCTCAATTCTTCGAACGACGACAATCCAAATATGCAAGTTCTCGTTCTTCAAAAAAAATGGTCAATATCCCTCTTACATCACGACGATGCAAGAGTTCAATCCAAAACGGTCGCTACATTTCAGAAAGGTACTTACGGGCCCAAAACGAACACCGTGTGCAAATGTTACACTCAATACTTCGAACGCCGACAATTCAATTATGCAAGTGCTCAATTTTCTAAAGAAAAATGCCTGAAATCCCTCATACGTCATCATAAGGCGGTGAGTTCAATCCAAAATGGTCGCTACATTTTTGAAAAGTACTTATGGGCCCAAAACGGACACCGTGTGTAAAAGTTCCGCTCAATTCTTCGAACGTTGACAATCCAAATACACAAGTGCTCATTCTTCGAAAAATAAACGGTCGATATCCCTCTTACGTCATGACAATGTATGAGTTCAATCCAAAACGATCGCTACATTTTTGAAAAGTACTTATGGGCCCAAAACGGACATTGTGTGCAAAAGTTATGCTAAATTCTTCGAATGCCGACAATCCACATATGCAAGTGCTCATTTTTTGAAAAACAAACGGTCGATATCCCTCTTACGTCATGACGATACGTGAGTTCAATCCAAAACGGTCGCTACATTTTCAAAAAGTACTTATAGGCCCAAAACGGAAACCGTGTACAAAAGTTACGGTCAATTCTTCGAACGCCGACAATCCAAATATGCAAGTGCTCGTTCTTTGAAAAACTAACGATCGAAATCCCACTTACGTCACGACCATTCCATGATTTAAATTCAAAACGGTCGCTACATTTTTGAAAAGTACTTATGGGCCCAAAACAAACACCGTGTGCACAAGTTAAAATATGCAAGGGCTCGTTCTTCGAAAAAAAATGCCCAATATCCCTCATACGTCACGGCAAAGCTGTGAGTTCAATTTGAAATGGTCGCTACATTTTTGAAAAGTACTTATGGGCCCAAAACGGACATCGTGTGCAAAAGTTATGCTCAATTCTTCGAATGCCGACAGTCCAAATATGCAAGTACTCGTTCTTCGAAAAACAAACGGTCGAAATCCCTCTTACATCATGGTGGTGCCGTGAGTTCAATCCAAAATGGTTGCTACATTTTCGAAAAGTACTTATGGGCCGAAAATGAAAACCATGTGCAAAAGTTACGCCCAATTCTTCGATCGCCGACAATCCAAATTCGCAAGTGCTCGTTCTTCAAAAAATAAATGGCTGAAATCCCTCTTACCTCACGATGATCCCATGAGTTCAATCCAAAATGGTCGCTACATTTTCAAAAAATACTTATGGGCCAAGAACGGACATTGTGTGCAAAAGTTATGCTCAATTCTTTGAACTTCGACAATGTAAATATGCAAGTACTCGTTCTTCGAAACACAAACGGTCAAAATTCCACTTAAGTCACGACGATGCCGTGAGCTCAATCCAAAACGATCGCTACATTTTTGAAAAGTATTTATGTGCCCAAAATGAAAACCATGTGCAAAAGTTACGCTCAATTCTTTGAACGCCGACAATGCAAATATGCAAGTACTCGTTCTTCGAAACACAAATGGTCAAAATTCCACTTAAGTCATGACGATTCCATGAGTTCAATCCAAAACGGTCGCTACATTTTCGAAAAGTACTTATGTGCCCAAAACGGACACCGTGTGCAAAAGTTCTACTCAATTCTTTGAACGTCGACAATCCAAATACGCAAGTGCTCATTCTTCGAAGGAAAAATGCCCGAAATCCCTCATACGTCACGGTAAAGCTGTGAGTTCAATCCAAAATAGTCGCTACATTTTCGAAAAGTACTTATGGGCCGAAAACGGACACCGTATGCAAAAGTTACGCTCAATTCTTCGAACACCAAAAATCCAAATATGCAAGTGCTCGTTCTTCAATAAACAAATGGTTGAAATCCCTCTTATGTCACGACGATGCGTGAGTTCAATCCAAAACGGTCGCTACATTTCCGAAAAGTACTTAAGGGCCCAAAACGAACACCGTGTGCAAAAGTTACGCTCAATTCTTTGATCGCCGACAATCTAAATATACAAGAGCTCGTTCTTCAAAAAAACTGCCGAAATCCCTCTTACGTCACGACGATACCGTGAGTTCAATCCAAAACGGTGACTACATTTCTAAAAAGTACTTATGGGCCCAAATCGAAAACTGTGTGCAAAAGTTATGCTCAATTCTTCGAACGCCGACAATTCAACTATGCAAGTGCTCGTTCTTCAAAAGAAAAATGCATGAAATCCCTCATACGTCACGGTAAAGTGGTGAGTTCGATCCAAAGTAGTTGCAACATTTTTGAAAAGTACTTATGGGCCCAAAATGGACACCGTGTGCAAAAGTTACGCTTAATTCTTCGAACGCCGATAATCCAAACATATGATTGCTCATTCTTCAAAAAACAAACGGTTGATATCCCTCTTACATCATGACGATGTGTGAGTTCAATCCAAAATGGTCGCTACATTTCGGAAAAGTACTTATGGGCCCAAAATGGAAATCGTGGGCAAACGTTACAATCAATTCTTCGAACGCCGACAATCCAAATATACAAGTGCTTGTTCTGGAAAAGATATTTGGCCAAAATCCCTATTACGTCATGACGATACTATGAGTTCAATCCAAAACGGTCGCTACATTTACGTAAAGTACTTATGGGCCCAAAATGAACACTGTGTGCAAAAGTTACGCTCAACGAACGCCTTCAATACAAATATGTAAGTGCTCATTTTTTTAAAAAAATGCCGAAAATCCCTCATACGTCATGGTAAAGCTGTGAGTTCAATCCAAAATAGTCGCTACATTTCCGAAAAGTACTTATGGGCCCAAAATGGACACCGTGTGCAAAAGTGACGCTTAATTCTTCGAACGTCGACAATCCAAATATGCAGGTGCTCATTCTTCAAACAAATAGTCGAAATCCCTCTTACATCATGATTATGCATGAGTTCAATCCAAAACGGTCGCTACATTTCGAAAAAGTATTTATGGGCCCAAAATGAACACCGTGTGCTAAAGTTACGCTCAATTCTTCGAACGCCGACAATCCAAATATACAAGTGCTCGTTCTTGAAAAAACAAACTGTCAAAATCCTTCTTATGTCAAGACGATGCCGTGAGTTTAATCCAAAATGGTCACTACATTTCTGAAAAGTACTTATGGGCCCAAATCGAAAATCGTTTGCAAAAGTTAACGCTCAATTCTTCGAGTGCCAACCATCCAACTATGCAAGTGCTCGTTCTTCGAAAGAAAAATGCCCGAAATCCCTCATACGTCATGGCAAAGCGGTGAGTTCAATCCAAAACGGTCGCTACATTTTCAAAAAGTACTTATGGGCCCAGAACGGACACCGTATGCAAAAGTTGCGCTCAATTCTTCGAATGCCGATAATCCAAATATGCAAGTACTCGTTATTCAAAAAACAAATGGTCGAAATCCCTCTTACGTCATGACGATGCCGTGAGTACAATCCTAAACGGTCGCTACATATACGAAAAGTACTTATGGGCCCAAAACGTACACCGTGTACAAAAGTTACGCTCAATTCTTCGAACGCCGACAATCCAATTATGTAAGTGCTCGTTCTTCTAAAAAAATGGCCAAAATCCCTCTTATGTCATGACGATGCCATGAGTTCAATCCAAAATGGTCGTTACATTTACAAAAAGTACTTATGGGCCAAAAATGGAAATCGCGTGCAAAAGATACGCTTAATTCTTTGAATGCCGACAATCCAAATTTGCAAGTGCACGTTCTACAAAAAAAGTACCCGAAATCGCTAATACATCATGGGAAATCTGTGAGTTCAATCCAAAACGATCGCTACATTTTTTAAAAGTAACTATGGGCCCAAAACGGACACCCTGTGCAAAAGTTACGCTCAATTCTTCGAACGCCGACAATCCTACTATGCAAGTGCTCGTTCTTCAAAAAACAAACGTTCGATGTCCCTCTTATGTCACGACGATGCGTGAGTTTAACCCAAAATGGTTGCCACGTTTCCGAAAGGTACTTATGGGCCCAAAACGAACACCGTATGCAAAAGTTACGGTCAATTCTTCAAATGTCGACAGTTCAAATATGCAAGTGCTTGTTCTTCGAAGGAAAATGCCCGAAATCCCTCATACGTCATGGTAAAGCGGTGAGTTTAATCCAAAACGATCGCTAAATTTTCGAAACGTACCTATGGGCCCAAAACGGACACCGTGTACAAAAGTTACAATCAATTCTTCGAACGCCGACAATACAAATATGCAAGTGCTCGTTCTTCGAAAAACAAATGGTCGATATCTCTCTTACGTCACGACAATGCATGAGCTCAATCCAAAACGGTCGCTACATTTTCGAAAAGTTCTTATGGGCCCAAAATGGAAATCGTGTGCAAAAATAATGCTCAATTCTTTGAACGCCGACAATCCAAATATGAAAGTGCTCGTTCTTCAAAATACAAGCAGTCAAAATTCCACTTACGTCACGACGATGCCATGAGTTCAATCCATAACAGTCGCTACATTTTCGAAAAGTACTTATGGGCCCAAAACGAACACCATGTGCAAAAGTTACGCTCAATTCTTCGAACGTCGACAATCCAAATATGCAAGTTCTCGTTCTTCAAAAAACAAATGGTCAAAATTCCACTTACGTCACGATGATGCATGAGTTCAATCCAACACGGTCGCTACATTTCCGAAAAGCACTTATGGGCCAAAATGAACACCGTGTGCAAAAGTTACGCTCCATTCTTCGAACGCCGGTAATCCAAATATGCAAATGCTCATTCTTCAAAAAATAAATGGTCAAAATTCCACTACGTCATGACGATGCGTGAGTTCAATCCAAAACGGTGGCTACATTTCTGAAAAGTACTTATGGGCCCAAAACGAATACCATGTACAAAAGTTATGCTCAATTCTTCGAACGCCGACAATTCAAAAATGCAAGTACTCGTTCTTCGAAAGAAAAATGCTTGAAATCCCTCATACGTCATGGCAAAGCGGTGAGTTCAATCCAAAGTAGTTGCTGCATTTTTGAAAAGTACTTATGAGCCCAAAACGGAAATTGTGTGCAAAATTTACGCTCAATTCTTCGAACGCCGACAATCCAAATATTCAATTGCTCGTTCTTCAAAAATAAACGGTCGATATCCCCCTTAGGTCACGATGATGTATGAGTTCAATCAAAAACGGTCGCTACATTTCAGAAAAGTATTTATGGGCCAAAACGGAAACCATGTGCAAAAGTTACGCTCAATTCTTCAAACGCCGACAATCCAAATATACAAGTGCTCGTTCTTCAATAAACAATCGGCCAAAATCCCTCTTACGTCACGACGATGCCTTGAGTTCAATCCAAAATGGTTGCTACATTTCTGAAAAGTACTTATGAGCCCAAAAACGAACACCGTGTGCAAAAGTTACGCTCAATTCTTCGAACGCCTTCAATCCAAATATGCAAGTGCTCATTCTTCGAAAAACAAATGATCAAAATCCCTCTTACATCACGACGATGCCGTCAGTTCAATCCAAAATGGTCGCTACATTTTCGAAAAGTACTTATGGGCCTAAAATGGACACCGTGTGCAAAAGTTACGCTCAATTCTTCGAACGCCGACAATCCAAATATGCAATTGCTCGTTCTTCAAAAAATAAATGGTCGAAATCCCTCTTACGTCAAGATGATGCATGAGTTCAATCCAAAATGGTCACTACATTTTTGAAAAGTACTTATGGGCCCAAATCGAAAATTGTGTGTAAAAGTTACGTTCAATTTCTTCGAACGACGACGATCTATATATGCAAGTGCTCGTTCTTTGAAAGAAAAATGCCTGAAATCCCTCATACGTCACGGTAAAGCTGTGAGTTCAATCCAAAACGGTCACTACATTTTTGAAAAGTACTTATGGGCCCAAATCGAAAATTGTGTGCAAAAGTTACGCTCAATTTCTTCGAACGCCGACAATCTATATATTCAAGTGCTCGTTCTTCGAAAGCAAAATGCGCAAAATCCCTCATACATTACAGTAAAGCTGTGAGTTCAGTCCAAAATGGTCGCTACATCTCTGAAAAGTACTTATGGGCCCAAAACGGACATCGTGTGTAAAAGTTACGCTCAATTCTTCGAACACCGACAATCCAAATATGCAAGTGCTCGTTCTTCAATAAACAAACAGTCGAAATCCCTCTTACGTCATGACGATGTGTGAGTTCAATCCAAAACGGTCACAACATCTTCGAAAAGTACTTATGGGCCCAAAACGAACATCGTGTGCAAAAGTTACGCTCAATTCTTCGAACGCCGACAATCCAAATATACAAGTGCTCATTCTTCAAAAAAACGACCGAAATCCCTCTTACGTCAGGACGATACCATGAGTTCAATCCAAAATGGTCACTATATTTCTGAAAAGTACTTACGGGCCCAAATTGAAAATCATGTGCAAAAGTTACGCTCAATTCTTCGAACGTCGACAATCCATTTATGCAAGTGCTTTTTCTTCTAAAGAAAAATACTCAAAATCCCTCATACGTCATGGCAAAGCGGTGAGTTCAATCCAAAACAGTCACTACATTTTCAAAAAGTACTTATGGGCCCAGAACGAACACCGTGTGCAAAAGTTGCTCTCAATTCTCCAAACGTCGACAATCCAAATATGCCAGTGCTCGATCTTTGAAAACCAAATGGTCAAAATCCCTCTTACATCACGACATGTCATGAGTTCAATCCAAGATGGTCGCCACAGTTCCGAGAAGCACTTACGGGCCCAAAACGAACACCGTGGGCAAAAGTTACGTTCAAATCTTCGAACGCCTTCAATCCAAATATGCAGGTGCTAGTTCTTCGAATAAAGTGCTCAAAATCCCTCATACATCACGGTAAAGGTGTGAGTTCAATCCAAAACGGCCGCTACATTTCCGAAAAGTACTTATGGGCCCAAAAAGGACACCGCGTGTAAAAGTTATGTTCAATTCTTCGAACGCCGACAATCCAAATATGCAAGTGCTCATTCTTCAATAAACAAATAGTAAAAATCCCTCTTACATCACGACAATGCATGAGTTTAGTCCAAAATGGTCGCTACATTTCCCGCCCAAAACGAGCACCGTGTGCAAAAGTTACGCTCAATTCTTCGAATGCCGACAATTCAAATATGCAATTGCTCGTTCTTCAAAAAACAAATGGTCAATATCCCTCTTACATCATGGCGATGCATGAGTTCAAACCAGAACTATCGCTACATTTTCGAAAAGTACTTATGGGCCCAAAACGGACACTGTGTGCAAAAGTTACGCACAATTCTTCGAACGCCGACAATCCAAATATGCACGTGCTCGTTCTTCAAAAAACAAACTGTCGATATCCCTCTTATGTCACGACGATGTGTGAGTTCAATCCAAAACAGACGCTACATTTTTGAAAGGTACTTATGGGCCCAAAACGAATACTGTGTGCAAAAGTTACGCTCAATTCTTCGAACGTCGACAATTCAAATATGTAAGTACTCGATCTTCGAAAATCAAATGGTCAATATCCCTCTTACATCACGAGGATGCGTGAGTTCAATCGAAAATGGTCACTACATTTCTGAAAAGTACTTATGGACCGAAAATGAAAACCGTGTGTAAAAGTTACGCTAAATTTTCCGAATGTCGACAATCCAAATATACAAGTGCTCATTCTTCAAAAAACAAAGGGTCAAAATCCCTCTTACGTCACGACGATGCCATGAGTTCAATCCAAAAAGGTCACTACATTTATGAAAAGTACTTATGGGTCAAATCAAAAATCGTGTGCAAAAGTTACTCTCAATTCTTTAAACGCCGACAATCTAAATACGCAAGTGCCCCTTCTTCGAAAGAAAAATGCTCGAAATCCCTCATACGTCACGGCAAAGTGATGAGTTCAATCCAAAACGGTCGTTCCATTTTCGAAAAGTACTTATGGGCCTAAAACGGACACCGTGTGCAAAAGTTACGCTCAATTCTTCGAACGCCGACAATCCAAATATGTAAGCGCTCGTTCTTCAAAAATCAAATGCTTGACATCCCTCTTACATCACGAGGATGCGTGAGTTCAATCGAAAATAGTCACTAAATTTCTGAAAAGTACTTATGGGCCAAAAATGGAAACCGTGGGCAAAAGTTACGCTAAATTCTTCGAACGCCGACAATCCAAATATACAAGTGCTCGTTCTTCAAGAAACAAATGGTCGAAATCCCTCTTATGTCACGATGATGCCATGAGTTCAATCCAAAATGGTCGCTACATTTCTGAAAAGTACTTATGGGCCAAATCACAAACCGTGTGCAAAAGTTACGCTCAATTCTTCGAATGTCGACAATCCAAATATGCAAGTGCTCCTTCTTTGAAAGAAAAATTCTCGAAATCCCTCATACGTCATGGAAAAGCAGTGAGTTCAATCCAAAACGGTCGCTACATTTTCAAAAAGTACTTATCGGCCCAGAACGGACACCGTGTGCAAAAGTTACGCTCAATTCTTCGAATGCCGACAATCTAAATATACAAGTGCTCATTCTTCGAAAAATATATGGTGGAAATCCCTCATACATCACGGTAAAGCTGTGAGTTCAATCCAAAATGGTCGCTACATTTTTGTAAAGTACTTATGGGCCCAAAACGGACACCATGTGTAAAAGTTACACTCAATTCTTCAAACGCCGACAATCCAAATATGCAAATGCTCGTTCTTCAATAAACAAAAGGTCAAAATCCCTCTTACATCACGATGATGCATGAGTTCAATCTAAAATGGTCTCTTCATTTACAAAAAGTACTTCTAGGGCCAAAACGAACACCGTGTGCAAAAGTTACGCTCAATTCTTCGAACATCGACAATTCAAATATGCAAGTGCTCGTTCTTCAAAAAATAGATGGTGGATATCTCTCTTACATCACAAAGATGTGTGAGTTCAATCCAAAATGGTCACTACATTTTTTAAAAGTACTTATGGGCCCAAAACGGACACCGTGAGCAAAAGCTACATACAATTCTTCGAACGCCGACAATCTAAATATGCAAGTGCACATTCTTTAAAAAACAAATGGTCGATATCCTTCTTATGTCATGAAGATGTGTGAGTTCAATCCAAAACGGTCGTCACATTTTCGAAAGGTACTTATGGGCCCAAAACGAACACTGTGTGTAAAAGTTACGCTCAATTCTTTGAACGCCGCCAATTCAAATATGCAAGTGCTCGTTCTTCGAAAGAAAAATGCCCGAAATCCCTCATTCATCACAGCAAAGCGGTGAGTTCAATCCAAAACGGTCGCTATATTTTTGAAAAGTACTTATGGGGCAAAAACGGACACCGTATGCAAAAGTTACGCACAATTCTTCAAACGCCGACAATCCAAATATGCAAGTGGTCGTTCTTTGAAAAATAAATGGTCTATATCCCTCTTATGTCACGACGATGCGTGAGTTCAATCCAAAATGGTCACTACATTTCTGAAAAGTACTTATGGGCCCAAAATGGAAATCGTGTGCAAAAGTTACGCTCAATTCTTCGAACGCCGACAATCCAAATATACAAGTGCTCATTCTTCAAAAAACAAACTGCTGAAATCCCTCCTACGTCACAAGGATGCCGTGAGTTCAATTCAAAACAATTGCTACAATTCTAAAAAGTATTTATGGGCCCAAATCGAAAATCGTGTGCAAAAGTTGCGCTAAATTCTTTGAACGCCGACAATCTAAATATGCAAGTGCTCATTCTTCAAAAGAAAAATGCCCAAAATCCCTCATACGTCATAGCAAAGCGGTGAGTTCAATCCAAAATGGTCACTACATTTTCGAAAAGTACTTATGGGCCCAGAACGGACACCGTTTTCAAAAGTTGCGCTCAATTCTTCGAACGCCGACAATCCAAATATGCAAGTGCTCGTTCTTCGAAAAACAAACAGTCAAAATTCCACTTACATCATGAAGATGCCATGAGTTCAATCCAAAACGGTCGCTACATTTTCAAAAAGTACTTATGGGTCCAAAACGAACACTGTGTGCAAAAGTTACGCCCAATTCTTCGAACGTCGACAATCCTAATATGCAAGTGCTTGTTACTCAAAAAAAATGCCCAAAATCCCTCATACGTCAAGGCAAAGCTATGAGTTCAATTTAAAACGGTCGCTACATTTTCGAAAAGTACTTATGGGCCCAAAACGGACACTGTGTACAAAAATTACGCTCAATTCTTCGGACGCCGACAATCCAAATATGCAAGTGCTCGTTCTTCAGAAAACAAACGGTCAATATCCCTCTTACGTCACCACGATGCGTGAGTTCAATCCAAAATGGTCGCTACATTTCTGAAAAGTACTTATGGGCCCAAAACGAACACTGTGTGCAAAAGTTACGCTCAATTCTTAGAACGCCGACAATTCAAATATGCAAGTGCTCGTTCTTCGGAAGAAAAATGCCCGAAATCCCACATACGTCAAGGTAAAGTGGTGAGTTCAATCTAAAGCGGTCGCTAAATTTTCGAAAAGTACTTATGGCCCCAAAAGGGACACCGTGTGCAAAAGTTACGCTCAATTTTTTGAACGCCAACAATCCAAATATGCAATTGCTCGTTCCTCAAAAAATAAACGGTCGAAATCCCTTACTTCCTGATGATGCGTCAGTTTAATCCAAAATGGTCGATACATTTTCGAAAAGTACTTATGGGCCCAAAAAGGACTTCGTGTACAAAAGTTACACTCAATTCTTCGAACGCCGACAATCGAAATATGCAAGTGCTCGTTCTTCGAAAAACAAATGGTCGATATCCCTCTTACGCCATGACGACGCATGAGTTCAATTGAAAATGGTCGCTTCATTTTGGAAAAGTACTTATGGGCCCAAAATGGAAATCGTGTTCAAAAGTTACGCTCAATTCTTCGAACGTCGACAATCCAAATATACAAGTGCTCGTTCTTCAAAAAAAATGGCCAAAATCCCTCTTACGTCACAACGATGCCGCGAGTTCAATCCAAAACGATCGCTACATTTCTGAAAAGTACTTATGGGCCCAAATCGAAAATCGTGTGCAAAAATTACGCTCAATTCTTCGAACGTCGACAATCAAATTATGCGAGTGCTCGTTCTTTGAAAGAAAATGACCGAAATCCCTCATACTTTATGGAAAAGCAGTGAGTTCAATTGAAAACAATCACTACATTTTGAAAAGTACTTATGGGCACAGAACGGACACCGTGTACAAAAGTTAAGCTCAATTCTTCGAACGCCTTCAATCCAAATATGCAAGTGCTCGTTCTTCAAAAAAATGCTCAAAATCCCTCATACGTCACAGTCAAGCTGTGAGTTCAATCCAAAACAGTTGCTACATTTTCGAAAATTACTTATGGGCCCAAAACTGACACCGTGTGCAAAAGTTACGCTCAATTCTTCGAACGCCGACAATCCAAATATAAAAATGCTCGTTCTTCAAAAAATAATCGGTCAAAATCCCTCTTACGTCATGACGATGCGTGAGTTCAATCCAAAACGGTCGCTACATTCGAAAAGCACTTATAGGCCCTAAACAGAAATCGTGTGCAAAAGTTACTCTCAATTCTTCGAACTTCGACAATCCAAATATACAAGTGCTCGTTCTTCAAAAAACAAACGGTCGAAAACCCTCTTACATCACGATGATGCCGTGAGTTCAATCCAAAACGGTCGCTACATTTTTGAAAAGTACTTATGGGCCCAAAACGAACACCGTGTACAAAAGTTACGCTCAATTCTTCAAACACCGACAACTAAACATGTAAGTGCTCATTCTTAAAAAAATGTCCAAAATCCCTCATACGTCATGGTAAAGCTGTGAGTTCAATCCAAAATTGTCGCTACATTTTCAAAAAGTGTATATGGGCCCAAAATGAACATCGTGTGCAGAAGTTATGCTCAATTCTACGAATGCCAACAATCGAAAAAAGCGCTTGAAATCCCTCATACATCACGACAAAGCGGTGAGTTCAATCCAAAACAGTCGCTACATTTTCGAAAAGTACTCATGGGCCCAAAATGGACATCGTGTCCAAAAGTTACGCTCAATTCATCGAACGACGACAATCCAAATATACAAGTGATCGTACTTCAAAAAACAAATAGTTCGTATCCCTCTTGCGTCATGACGATGCCATGAGTTCAATCTAAAATGGTCGCCACATTTTCGAAAAGTACTTATGGGCCCAAAACGAACACCGTTTGCAAAAGTTACGCTCAATTCTTCGAACGCCTTCAATCCAAATATGCAAGTGCTCGTTCTTCAAAAAAAATGCCAGAAATCCCTCATACGTCATGGTAAAGCTATGAGTTCAATCCAAAATGGTCGCTACATTTCGAAATGTACTTATGGGCCCAAAATGGACACCGTGTGCAAAAGTTATGCTCAATTCTTTGAACGCCGACAATCCAAATATGCAAGTGCTCGTTCTTCAAAAAACAAATGGTCGAAATCCCTCTTACATCACGACGATACGTGAGTTCAATTCAAAACGATCGCTATATTTTTGAAAAGTACTTATGGGCCTATAACAGACACCGTGTGCAAAAATTACGTTCAATTCTTCATACGTCGACAATCTAAATATGGAAGTGCTTTTTGTTCAAAAGACAAACGGTCGAAATCCCTCTTCCGTCACGATAATACCATGAGTTCAATCCAAAATGGTTGCTACATTTTCGAAATGTACTTATGGGCCCAAAACGAAAACCATGTGCAAAAGTTACGCTCAATTCTTCGATCGTCGACAATCCAAATATGTAAGTGCTCGTTCTTCGAAAGAGAAATGCCCGAAATCCCTCATTCGTCATGGCAAAGGGGCGAGTTCAATCCAAAATGGTCGCTACATTTTTGAAAAGTACTTATGGGCCCAAAACGGACACTATGTACAAAAGTGACGCTCAATTCTTCGAACGCCGACAATCCAAATATGCAAATGCTCCTTCTTCCAAAAACAAACACCTAAAATCCCTCTTATGTCACGACAGTGCCCTGAGCTCAATCCAAAATGGCCGCTACATTTTTAGAAAAGTACTTATGGGCCCAGAACGAACACCGTGTTCAAAAGTTGCACTCAATTCTTCGAACGTCGAGAATCCAACTATGCAAGTGCTCATTCTTCAAAAAACAAAAGGTCAAAATCCCTCTTACATCATGATGATGCCGTTAGTTCAATCTAAAACGGTCTCTACATTTTTGAAAAGTACTTATTGGCCCAAAACGGAAACCGTGTACAAAAGTTATGCTCAATTTTTCGAACGCCAACAATCCAAATATGCAAGTGCTCGTTCTTCAAAAAACAAACGGCCAAAATCCATCTTACGTCATGACCATGCCATGAGTTCAATCCAAAACGGTCGCTACATTTACGAAAAGTACTTATGGGCCCAAAACAGAAACCGTGTGCAAAAGTTACGCTCAATTCTTCGAAAACCGACAATCCAAATATACAAGTGCTCGTTCTTCGAAAAAAATGACTGAAATCCCTCATACGTAAAGGCAAAGCGGTGAGTTCATTCCAAAAAGGTCGCTACACTTTCGAAAAGTACTCATGGGCCTAAAACGGAAATCGCATGTAAAAGTTAAGCTCAATTCTTCGAATGCCGACAATTCAAATATGCAAGTGCTCGTTCTTCAAAAAGCAAACGATCGATATCCCTCTTACGTCATGACGATGCGTGAGTTCAATCCAAAACGGTCGCTACATTTTCGAAAGGTACTTATGGGCCCAAAGCGAACACCGTGTGCAGAAGTTACACTCAATTCTTCGAACGTCGACAATTCAAATATGGAAGGGCTCGTTCTTCGAAAGAAAAATGCGCAAAATCCATCATACGTCATGATAAAGCGGTGAGTTCAATCCAAAACGGTCGCTACATTTTTGAAAAGTACTTATGGGCCCAAAACGGACACCGTGTACAAAAGTTACGCTCAATTCTTCGAATGCCGACAATCTAAATATGTTAGTGCTCGTTCTTAGAAAAACAAATGGTTGAAATCCCTCTTACGTCACGACGATGCATGAGTTCAATCCAAAACGGTCGCTACATTTTCGAAAAGTACTTATGGGCCGAAAACGGAAACCGTATGCAAAGGTTACGCTCAATTCTTCGAACGCCGACAATCCAAATATACAAGTGCTCGTTCTTCAAAAAACAAATGGCCAAAATCCCTCTTATGTCACGATGATGCCGTGAGTTCAATCCAAAATGATCGCTACATTTCGGAAAAGTATTTATAGGCCCAAATCAGAAACCGTGTGCAAAAGTTACATTCAATTCTTCGAACGTCGACAATCCAAATATGCAAGTACTCATTCTTCGAAAGAAAAATGCCCAAAATCCCATATACGTCACAGCAAAGTGGTGAGTTCAATCCAAAATGGTCGTTACACTTTCGAAAAGTACTTATGAGTTCAGAACGGACACCGTGTGCAAAAGTTGCACTCAATTCTTCGAACGCTGACAATCTAATAATGCAAATGCTCGTTCTTCGAAAAACAAATGGTCGAAATCCCTCTTAAGTCACAATGATGCCATGAGTTCAATCTAAAATGGTCGCTACATTTTCGAAAAGTAATTATGGCCCCAAAACGGAAATCGTGTGCAAAAGTTACGCTCAATTCTTCGAACGTCAACAAACCAAATATGCAAGTGCTCATTGTTCAAAAAAAAAGGATGAAATCCCTCTTACATCGCGACAATGCCATGGGTTCAATACAAAACGGTCGCTACATTTCTGAAAAGTACTTATGGGTCCAAAATGAAAACCGTGTGCAAAAGTTACGCTAAATTCTTCAATCGCCGACAATCCAAATATGCAAGTGCTCGTTCTTTGAAAGATAAATGCCCAAAATCCCTCATGCGTCATGGCAAAGGGGTGAGTTCAATCCAAAACGGTCGCTACATTTTTGAAAAGGACTTATGGGCCCAAAACGGACACAGTGTGCAAAAGTTATGCTCAATTCTTCGAATGCCGACAATCCAATTATGCAAATGCTCATTCTTCCAAAAACAAACACCTAAAATCCCTCTTACATCACAAAGGTGCCGTGAGTTCAAAACAAAAAGGTCGCTACATTTTCGAAAAGTACTTATAGGCCCAAAACGGACACCATGTGCAAAAGTTGCGCTCAATTCTTCGAATGCCGACAATCTAACAATGCAAGTGCGCGTTCTTCGAAAAAAATGGTCGAAATCCCTCTTAAGTCACGATGATGCTGTGAGTTCAATCCAAAACGGTCGCTACATTTTCGAAAAGTACTTATGGGCTCAAAATGGAAATCGTGTGCAAAAGTTACACTCAATTCTTCGAACATCGACAAACCAAACATGCAAGTGCTCGTTGTTCAAAAAAAATGGCCGAAATCCCTCTTACGTCACGATGATGCCATGAGTTTTATCTAGAATGATCGCTACATTTTCGAAATGTACTTATGGGCCCAAAACGAAAACCATGTGCAAAAGTTACGCTCAATTCTTCGATCGCCGACAATCCAAATATGTAAGTGCTCGTTCTTCGAAAGAGAAATGCCCGAAATCCCTCATACATCATGGCAAAGGGCTGAGTTCAATCCAAAATGGTCGCTACATTTTCGAAAAGTACTTATGGGCCCAAAACGGACACTGGTGCAAAAGTGACGCTCAATTCTTCGAGCGCCGACAATAAAAATATGCAAATGCTCCTTCTTCCAAAAATAAACACTTGAAATCCCTCTTACATCACGACGGTGCCGTGAGTTCAATCCAAAATTGTTGCTACATTTTTGAAAAGTACATATGGGCCCAGAACGGACACCATGTGTAAAAGTTGCACTCAATTCTTCAAACGTCGACAATCCAACTATGCAAATGCTTGTTCTTCGAAAAAAATGATCAAAATCCCTCTTACATCACGACGATGTCGTGAGTTCAATCCAAAATGATCGCTACATTTTCGAAAAGTACTTATAGGCCCAAAACAGAAATCATGTGCAAAAGTTACTCTCAATTCTTCAAACGCCGACAATCTAAATATGCAAATGCTCATTCTTCAAAAAAAAATGGCCGAAATTGCTCTTGCGACATGACCATGCCGTGAGTTAAATCCAAAATGGTCGCTACATTTATGAAAAGCACTTATGGGCCCAAAATGGAAACCGTGTACAAAAGTTACGCTCAATTCTTAGAGTACCGACAATCCAAATATGCAAGTGCTCGTTCTTCGAAAAAAATGCCTGAAATCCCTCATACGTCATGGAAAAGTGGTAAGTTCAATTCAAAACGGTCTCTACACTTCCGAAAAGTACTCATGGGTCCAAAATGGAAACCGCATGCAAAAGTTACGTTCAATTCTTCGAACACCGACAATCCAAATATGCAATTGCTCATTTTTCGAAAAACAAATGATAGATGTCCCTCTTACGTCACGATGATGCATGAGTTCAATCCAAAACGGTCGTTACATTTCTGAAAGGTACTTATGGGCCCAAAACGAACACCGTGTGCAAAAGTTACGCTCAATTCTTCGAACGCCGACAATTCAAATATGCAAGTGCTCGTTCTTCAAAAGAAAAATGCCCAAAATCCCTCATACGTCACGGTAAAGCGGTGAGTTCAATCCAAAACGGTCTCTACATTTTTGAAAAGTACTTATGGGCCCAAAACAGACACCGTATGCAAATGTTACGCCAATTCTTCGAACAATGACAATCTAAATATGCAAGTGCTCGTTCTTGGAAAAACAAATCGTCGATATCCCTCTTACATCACGATGATGAGTTAGTTCAGTCCAAAACAGTCGCTACATTTTAGAAAAGTACATAGGAGCCCAAAACAAAAATCGTGTGCAAAAGTTACGCTCAATTCTTCGAACGCCGACAATCCAATTATACAAGTGCCCATTCTTCAAAAAACAAATGGCCGAAATCCCTCTTATGTCACGATGATGCCGTGAGTTCAATCCAAAACGGTTGCTACATTTCGAAAAGAGTACTTATAGGCCCAAATCAAAAACCGTCCGCAAAAGTTACGCGCAATTCTTCGAACGCCGACAATCCAAATATGTAAGTACTCGTTGTTCGAAAGAAAAATGCCTGAAATCCCTCATACGTCACAGCAAAGCGGTGAGTTCAATCCAAAACGGTCGCTACATTTTCAAAAAATACTTATGGGCCCAGAACGGACACCGTGTGCAAAAGTTGCCCTCAATTCTTCGAACGTCGACAATCTAACAATGCAAGTGCTCGTTCTTTGAAAAAAAAGGTCAAAATCCCTCTTAAGTCATGATGATGCCGTGAGTTCAATCCAAAACGGTCGCTACATTTTCGAAAAGTACTTATGGCCCCAAAACGAAAACCTTGTGCAAAAGTTACGCTCAATTCTTCGAACGTCGACAAACCAAATATGCAAGTGCTCATTGTTCAAAAAACAAATGGCCAAAATCCCTCTTACATCACGATGATGCCATGAGTTCAATCCAAAACGATCGCTACATTTCCGAAAAGTACTTATGGGCCCAAAACGAAAACCGTGTGCAAAAGTTACGCTCAATTCTTCGATCGTCGGCAATCTAAATATGAAGGGCTCATTCTTCGAAAGAGAAATGCCTGAAATCCCTCATGCATCATGGCAAAGGGGTGAGTTCAATCCAAAACGGTCGCTACATTTTCAAAAAAGACTTTTGGGCCCAAAACGGACACCGTGTGCAAAAGTTATGCTCAATTCTTCGAACGTCGACAATCCCAATATGAAAATGCTCATTCTTCCAAAAACAACACCTAAAATCCCTCTTAAGTCATGACGGTGCCATGAGTTCAATCCAAAATGGTCGCTACATTTTCGAAAAGTACTTATGGGCCCAGAACGGGCACCGTGTGCAAAAGTTGCACTCAATTCTTTGAACGCTGACAATCCAACTATGTAAGCACTCGTTCTTCGAAAAATAAACGATCGAAATCCCTCCTACATCACGACGATGCTGTGAGTTCAATCCAAAATGGTCGCTAAATTTTCGAAAAGTACTTATGGGCCCAAAACGAAAACTATGTGCAAAAGTTCGCTAAATTCTTCGAACACCGACAACCTAAATATGCAAGTGCTCGTTCTTCTAAAAACAAACGGCTGAAATCCCTCTCACGTAATGACGTTGTCGTGAGTTCAATCCAAAATGGTCGCTACATTTTCGAAAAGTACTTATGGGCCCAAAACGAAAATCGTGTGCAAAATTTACGCTCAATTCTTCGAACGCTGACAATCCAAATATGCAAATGCTCATTCTTGGAAAAAAAATGCTCGAGCAAAGCTGTGAGTTCAATCCAAAATGATCACTACATTTTTTTAAAAGTACTTATGGGCCCAAAATGGACACCGTGTGCAAAAGTCACGCTCAATTCTTCGAATACCGACAATCCAAATATGCAAGTGCTCGTTCTTCGAAAAGATGCTCGAAATCCCTCATATGTCACAGCATAGCTGTGTGTTCAATCCAAAATGGTCGCTACAATTTCGAAAAGTACTTATGGGCCCAGAACGGACACCAAGTGCAAAAGTTGCGGTCAATTCTTCGAACGCTGACGATCCAACTATACAATTGCTCTTTCTTCGAAAAACAAATGGTCAAAATCCCTCTTACGTCATGATGATGCCGTAAGTTCAATCCAAAACGATCGCTACATTTTCAAAAAGTACTTATGGGCCCAAAATAGAAACCGTGGGTAAAAGTTACGCTCAATTCTTCGAATGCCGATAATCCAAATATGCAAGTGCTCGTTCTTAGAAAAAACGCTCGAAATCCCTCATACATCACGGTAAAGCTGTGAGTTCAATCCAAAATGGTCGCTACATTTTTGAAAAGTACTTATGGGCCCAAAATGAACACCGTGTGCAAAAGTTAAGCTCAATTCTTCGAACGCCGACAATCAAAATATGCAAGTACTCGTTCTTCAAAAAATAAACAGTCGATATCCCTCTTACGTCCTGACGACGTGTGAGTTCAATCCAAAATGGTCGCTACATTTCTGAAAAGTATTTATGGGCCCAGAACGAACATCGTGTGTAAAAGTTATGCTCAATTCTTCGAACGACGACAATTCAAATATGCAAGCGCTCATTCTTCGAATGAAAAATACCCAAAATCCCTCATACGTCATGGCAAAGCGGTGAGTTCAATCCAAAATGTTCGCCACATTTGCGAAAAGTGCTTATGGGCCCAAAACGGACACCGTGTGCAAAAGTTACACTCAATTCTTCGAACGCCAACAATCTAAATATGCAAGTGCTCGTTCTTTAAAACAAACGGTCGATATCCCTCTTACGTCACGACAATGCATGAGTTCAATCCAAAACGATCGCTACATTTTCGAAAACTACCTATGGGCCCAAAACGGACACCGCGTACAAATGTTACGCTCAATTCTTCGAACGCCAACAATCCAAATATGCAAGTGCTCGTTCTTTAAAAAAAAATGGTTGATATCCCTCTTACGTCACGACGATGCATGAGTTCAATCCAAAACGGTCGCTATATTTCTGAAAAGTACTTATGGGTCCAAAACGAACACCGTGTGCAAAAGTTACGCTCAATTCTTCGAACGCCGACAATGCAAATATGCAAGTGCTCGTTCTTCGAAAGAAAAATGTCAGAAATCCCTCATACGTCATGGCAAAGTGGTGAGTTAAATAAAAAACGATCGCTACATTTTCGAAAAGTACTTATGGGCCCAAAATGGACACCGTGTGAAAAAGTTACGCTCAATTTTTCGAACGTCGACAATCCAAATATGCAAGTTCTCATTCTTAGAAAAAAAGGTCGATATCCCTCTTACGTTACGATGATTCATGAGTTCAATCCAAAATGGTCGCTACATTTCCGAAAAGTACTTATGGGCCCAAAATGGAAATCGTGTTCAAAGGTTACGCTCAATTCTTCGAGCGCCAACAATCCAAATATATAAGTGTTTGTTCTTCAAAAAATAGATGGTCGAAATCCCTCTTACGTCACGACGATGCCGTGATTTCAATCCAAAATTGTCGTTAAATTTTCGAAAGGTACTTATTGGCCCAAAACAAACACCGTGTGCAAAAGTTACGCTCAATTCTTCGAACGCCGACAATTCAAATATGCAAGTGCTCGACCTTTGAAAAAAATGCCTGAAATCCCTCATACATCCTGGTAAAGCCATGAGTTCAATCCAAAACCGTCACTACATTTCCAAGAAGTGCTTATGGGCCCAAAATGGACACTGTGTGGAAAAGTTACTCTCAATTCTTCAAACGTCAACAATCCAAATATGCAATGCTCGTTCTTCGAAAAAAATGCTCAAAATCGCTAATACGTCACGGCAAAACTGTGAGTTCAATCCAAAACAGTCGCTACATTTTCGAAAAGTACTTATGGGCTTAGAACGGACACCGTGTGCAAAACTTGCATTTAATTTTTTGAACGCCGACAATCCAAGTATGCAAGTGCTCCTTCTTCGAAAAACAAATGGTTGAAATCCCTCTTACATCACGACGATGCCGTGAGTTCAATCCAAAATGGTCGCTACATTTCTGAAAAGTACGTATGGGCCCAAAACGAAAATCGTGTGCAAAAGTTACGCTCAATTCTTCGAACGCTGACAATCCAAATATGTAAGTGCTCGTTCTTTAAAAAAATGCAAGAAATCCCTCATACTTCATGGTAAAGCTGCAAGTTCAATCCCAAAGGGTCGCTACATTTTCGAAAAGTACTTATGGGCCCAAAACGAACACCGTGTGTAAAAGTTACGCTCAATTCTTCGAACGCCGACAATCCAAATATGCAAGTGCTAGTTCTTTAAAAAAAATGGCCGATATCCCTCTTACATCACGACAATGTGTGAGTTCAATCCAAAATGGTCCCTACATTTCTGAAAAGTACTTAGGGGCCCAAAACGAACACCGTGTGCAAAAGTTACGCTCAATTTTTCAAACGTCGACAATTCAAATATGCAAATGCTCGTTCTTCGAAAGAAAAATGCCCGAAATCCCTCATACATCACGGCAAAGTAGTGAGTTTAATAAAAAATGGTCGCTATATTGTCGAAAAGTCCTTAAGGGCCCAAAATGAACACTGTGTGCAAAAGTTGTGCTCAATTCTTCGAACGCAACAATCCAAATATGTAAGTGCTCGTTCTTCAAAAAAAATGTTCTATATCCCTCTTACATCAAGAAGATGCATGAGTTCAATCCAAAACAGTCGCTACATTTTCGAAAAGTACATATGGGCCCAAAACGAAAATCGTGTGTAAAAGTTACGCTCAATTCTTCGAACGCCGACAATCCAAATATACAAGTGCTCGTTCTTTGACAAAAAACACCCTAAATCCCTCATACCTCATGGTAAAGCTGTGAATTCAATCCAAAACTATCGCTACATTTTCGAAAAGTACTTATGGGCCCAAAACGGAAATCGTGTGCAAAAATTACGCTCAATTCTTTGAACGCCGACAATCAAAATATGCAAATGCTCGTTCTTCAAAAAACAAACACCTAAAATCCCTCTTACGTCACGATGGTGTAGTGAGTTCAATCCAAAATGGTCGCTACATTTCTAAAAAGTACTTATGGGCCCAGAACGGAAACCGTATGTAAAAGCTACGTTCAATTCTTTGAACATCGATAAAATCCCTCATACATCACGGCAAAGCTATGAGTTCAATCCAAAATGGTCGCTACATTTTCGAAAAGTACTTATAGGCCCAAAACGGACACCGTGTGCAAAAGTTACGCTCCATTCTTCGAACGACGACAATTCAAATATGCAAGTGCTCGTTCTATAAAAAAAAAATGGTCAATATCCCTCTTAAGTCACGACGATGCTTGAGTTCAATCCAAAACTGTCACTACATTTTTGAAAAGTACTTAAGGGCCCTAAACGAACACCGTGTGCAAAAGTTACGCTCAATTCTTTGAACGTCGACAATTCAAATATGCAAGTGCTCGTTCTTCAAAATAAAAATGCCCGAAATCCCTCATACTTCATGGCAAAGTGGTGAGTTAAATCAAAAATGGTCGCTACATTTTTGAAAAGTACTTATGGGCCTGAAACGAACACTGTGTGCAAAACATGCGCTCAATTCTTCGAACGCCGACAATCCAAATATGCAAGTGCTCGTTCTTCAAAGAAACAAATGGTTGATATCCCTCTTAGGTCACGATGATGCATGAGTTCAATCCAAAATGGTCGCTACATTTCTGAAAAGTACGTATGGGCCCAAAACGGAAACCGTGTGCAAAAGTTTTGCTTAATTCTTCGAACTCCGACAATTCAAATATGCAAGTGCTCGTTGTTCAAAAAACAAACGATCGATATCCCTCTTACGTCGTGATGATGCGTGAGTTCAATCCAAAATGGTCGCTACAATTCATAAAAGTACTTATGGGCCCAAAACGGACATCGTTGTAAAAGTTACTCTTAATTCTTCGAACGTCGACAATCTAAATATGCAAGTGCTTGTTCTTCGAAAAAAAAGCTCAAAATCCCTCATACGTCACAGTAAAGCTGTGTGTTCAATCCAAAATGGTTGCTACATTTTTGAAAAGTACTTATGGGCCCAGAACGGACACCATGTGCAAAAGTTGCGCTCAATTCTTCGAACGCTGACAATCCAACTATGCAAGTGCTAGTTCTTCAAAAAACAAATGGTCGAAATCCCTCTTACGTCACAATGATGCCGTGAGTTCAATCCAAAATGGTCACTACATTTCCGAAAAGTACTTATGGGCCCAAAACGGAAACCGTGTGCAAGAGTTACGCTCTATTCTTTAAACGCCGACAATCCAAATATGCAAGTACTCGTTCTTCAAAAAAATGCCCGAAATCCCTCATACATCATGGTAAAGCTGTGAGTTCAATCCAAAACAGTCACTACATTTTTGAAAAGTACTTATGGGCCCAAAACGGACACTGTGTCCAAAAGATACGCTCAATTCATAGAACGCCGACAATCCAAATATACAAGTGCTCGTTCTTCAAAAAATAAATGGTCGACATCCCTCTTACAACATGACGATGCATGAGTTAAATAAAAAAAGGTCACTACATTTTCGAAAAGTACTTATGGGCCCAAAACAGACACCGTGTGAAAAAGTTATGCTCAATTCTTCGAATGCCAACAATCCAAATATGCAAGGGCTCGTTCTTCAAAAAAACAAATGGTCGATATCCCTCTTACGTCATGATGATGCATGAGTTCAATCCAAAACGGTCGCTACATTTTCGAAAAGTACTTATGGGCCCAAAACGGAAACCATGTTCGAAGGTTATGCTCAATTCTTCGAACGTCGACAATCCAAATATATAAGTGCTCGTTCTTCAAAAAACAAACGGTCAAAATCCCTCTTACATCACAACGATGCCATGAGTTCAATCCAAAATTATCGCTACATTTTCGAAAAGTATTTATGGGCCCAAAATGAACACCGTGTGCAAAAGTTACGCTCAATTCTTCGAACTTCGACAATCTGAATATGTAAGTGCTCGTTCTTTGAAAAAATGCATGAAATCCCTCATACATCATGGTATATCTATGAGCTCAATCAAAAACTGTCGCTACATTTCGAAAAAGTGCTTATGGGCCCAAAATGGACACCGTATGCAAAAGTTACTCTCAACTCCTCGAACGTCGACAATCCAAATATGCAAGTGCTCATTCCTAAAAAAAACACCCAAAATCCCTCATACGTCATGGCAAAGCTGTGAGTTCGTTCCAAAATGGTCGCTATATTTTTGAAAAGTACTTATGGGCCCGGAACGAACACCTTGTGCAAAACTTACGCTCAATTTTTTGAACGCCGACAATCCAAATATGCAAGTGCTCGTTATTCAAAAAACAAACGGTCGAAATCCCTCTTACGTCATGACGATGCCGTGAGTTCAATCCAAAACGGTTGCTACATTTCTGAAAAGTTTGTATGGGCCCAAAACGGAAATCGTGTGCAAAAGTTACGCTCAATTCTTCGAATGCCGACAATCCAAATATGCAAGTGCTCGTTCTTTGAAAAAATGCCCGAAATCCCACATATGTCATGGTAAAGCTGTGAGTACAATCCCAAACGGTCGGTACATTTTTGAAAAGTACTTATGGGCCCGGAACAGACACCATGTGCAAAACTTGCGCTCAATTTTTTCAACGCCGGCATGCCAAATATGCAAGTGCTCGCTCTTCGAAAAATAAATGATCGAAATCCCTCTTACGTTACGACGATGCCATGAGTTCAATTCGAAATGGTCGCTACATTTCTGAAAAGTACGTATGGGCCCAAAACGAAAATCGTGTACAAAAGTTACGCTCAATTTTTTGAACGTGGACAATCAAAATATGCAAGTGCTCATTCTTCGAAAAAATGCCCGAAATCACTTATACGTCATGGTAAAGCTATGAGTACAATCCCAAATAGTCGCCACATTTCCGAAAAGTACTTATGGGCCCAGAACAGACACCATGTGCAAAAGTTGTGCTCAGTTTTTTGAACGCCGACATTCCAAATATACAAGTGCTAGTTCTTCGAAAAACAAACGGTCAAAATCCCTCTTATGTCATGACAATGTCGTGAGCTCAATCCAAAACGGTCGCTACATTTCTGAAAAGTACGTAAGGGCCCAAAATGGAAACCGTGTGTAAAAGTTACGCTCAATTCTTCGAACGCCGACAATCCAAATATGCAAGTGCTCGTTCTTCAAAAAAATGCCCGAAATCCCTTATACGTCATGGTAAAGTTGTGAGTACAATCCCAAATGGTCGCTACATTTCTGAAAAGTAATTATGGGCCCAAAATGGACACCGTGCGCAAAAGTTACGCTCAATTCTTCGAACACCGACAATCCAAATATACAAGAGCTCGTTCTTCAAAAACCAAAAGGCCAAAATCCCTCTTACGTCACGACGACAGTGAGTTCAATCCAAAACAGTCGCTACATTTTCGAAAAGTATTTATGGGCCCAAAATGAACACCGTGTGCAAAGGTTACGCTCAATTCTTCGAACGTCGACAATCTAAATATGCAAGTGCTTGTTCTTCGAAAAAATGCCTGAAATCCCTCATACATCACGGTAAAGCTGTGAGCTCAATCCAAAACTGTCGCTACATTTCCAAAAAGTGCTTATGGGCCCAAAACGGACACCGTATGCAAAAATTACTCTCAATTCCTCGAACGTCGACAATCCAAATACGCAAGTGCTCATTCCTCGAAAAAAACCCCAAAATCCCTCATACGTCACGGCAACGCTGTGAGTTCAATCCCAAATGGTCGCTACATTTTCGAAAAGTACTTATGGGCCCGGAACGAACACCATGTGCAAAAGTTGCGCTCAATTTTTCGAACGCTGACAATCCAACTATGCAAGTGCTCGTTCTTCAAAAAATAAATGGTCAAAATCCCTCTTACATCACGTTGATGCCGTGAGTTTAATCCAAAACGGTAGCAACATTTTTAAAAAGTACTTATCGGCCCAAAACGAAAACCGTGTGCAAAAGATACGCTCAATTCTTCGAACACCGACAATTCAAATGTGCAAGTGCTCGTTCTTCGAAAAAATGCCCGAAATCCCTCATACATCATGGTAAAGCTGTGAGTTCAATCCAAAACGGTCACTACATTTTTGAAAAGTACTTATGGGCCCAAAACGAACACCGTGTCCAAAAGTTACGCTCAATTCTTAAAACGCCAACAATTCGAATATGCAAGTGCTCGTTCTTCAAAAAATAAATGGTTGATATACCTCTTACATCATGATGATGCGTGAGTTCAATCCAAAACGGTCGCTACATTTCTGAAAAGTTCTTATGGGCCCAAAACGAGCACCATGTGCAAAAATTACGCTCAATTCTTTGAACGCCGACAATTCAAATACGCAAGTGCTCATTCTTGGAATGAAAAATGCCTGAAATCCATCATACATCATGGTAAAGCGGTGAGTTCAATCCAAAACGGTTGCTACATTTGTGAAAAAGTGCTTATGGGCCCAAAACGGACACTGTGTGCAAAAGTTACGCTCAATTCTTCGAACGCCAACAATCCAAATATGCAAGTGCTCGTTCTTTAAAAAACAAATGGTCGATATCCCTCTTGCATCACATCGATGAGTGAGTTCAATTCAAAACAGTCGCCACATTTTCGAAAACTACTTATGGGCCAAAAACAGACACCGTATGCAAAAGTTACGCTCAATTCTTCGAACGTCGACAATTCAAATATGCAAATACTCGTTCTTCGAAAGAAAAATGCCCAAAATCCCTCATACATCATGGCAAAGGGGTTAGTTAAATAAAAAATGATCGCTACATTTTTGAAAAGTACTTATGGGCCCAAAACGGACACCGTGTGAAAAAGTTACGCTCAATTCTTTGAACGCTGACAATCCAAATATGGAAGTGCTCGTTCTTCAAAAAAACAAATGGTCGATATCCCTCTTACATCCCGATGATGCATGAGTTCAATCCAAAACGGTCGCTACATTTCCAAAAAGTACTTATGGGCCCAAAACGGAAACCGTGTTCAAAGGTTACGCTCAATTCTTCGAACGCCGACAATCCAAAGATACAAGTGCTCATTTTTCAAAAAACAAACGGTCGAAATCCCTCTTACATCATAACGATGTCATGAGTTCAATCCAAAATTGTCGCTACATTTTCGAAAATTACATATGGGCCCAAAACGAAAATCGTGTGCAAAAGTTGCGCTCAATTCTTCGAACGCTGACAATCCAAATACGCAAGTGCTCGTTCTTTGAAAAAGTGCCTGAAATCCCTCATACGTCATGGTAAAGCTGTGAGCTCAATCCAAAACTGTCACTACATTTCCAAAAAGTGCTTATGGGCCCAAAACGGACACCGTTTGCAAAACTTACTCTCAATTCCTCGAACGTCCACAATCCAAATATGCAAGTGCTCATTCTTTGAAAAAAATGCCCAAAATCCCTCATACGTCACGGCAGAGCTGTGAGTTCAATCCAAAACGGTCGCTACATTTTCGAATAGTACTTATGGGCCCGGAACGAACACCGTGTGCAAAACTTGCGCTCAATTTTTTGAACGCCGACAACCCAAATATACAAGTGCTCATTATTCAAAAAACAAATGGTTGAAATCCCTCTTACGTCACGACGATGTCATGAGTTCAATCCAAAATGGTCGCTACATTTCTGAAAAGTATGTATGGGCCCAAAACGGAAATCGTGTGCAAAAGTTACGCTCAATTCTTTGAACGCCGACAATCCAAATATGCAAGTGCTCATTCTTTGAAAAAATGCCCGAAATCCCTCATACATCATGGTAAAGCTGTGAGTACAATCCCAAACGGTCGCTACATTTTCGAAAAGTAATTATGGGCCCGGAACGGACACCGTGTGCAAAACTTGCGCTCAACTTTTTGAACGCCGACAATCCAAATATGCAAGTGCTCGTTCTTTGAAAAACAAACGGTCAAAATCTGTAACGCCACAAATTTTATTGACTTAAAATTTGAGGTGTTACCGATATCATTTCGTATCGCATACATAAAGCGAAAATATTTAATTCGAAATTTAAAACTCTTGATTTATTTAATACTCAAATACCAAATTAAATAAACAAAATGTCACGTAAACATAGAACATTAAACAGAATTAAATTGAAGCACATAATCCTAACAGAATTATTTTAAAACGTTTTCTTGCGAAGTTTTTCTTTACTTGGCAACCCGCGCACCGCTCAGCCACCATCCACATTGACCGTACTGATCTGAAATATTGAAATTAAAGGAGTGAGTAATTACACTCAGTAGGATACGTGCATCCAAACAATATAATAATTTAAAACGTAAATTCATAACATTTAATACCAACATTTCGTCAAGAGCAATCGGTGATCAGTCAAAAGCTCTAATACAATTTGAGAAGATCCGAAGGCGATCTCACATTTCATTTCATAGGGACCCGCAGGTCGAACATTTCATTTCATTTCATTGGACCCGCAGGTCGATTAGCATTTCATGAAATAAATCACGTCAAA
>NW_019241684.1:0-1688 GCF_002742605.1 Olea europaea var. sylvestris | reverse complement strand
GACGGTAAACCTAAGCACATTTCAACAGGGGTACACTGAAACCATTGAATCCACTTTCATCATGTAACAGTTACGAAATCAAAATGTGCTTCCATTTGATGGACGTTGTTTCTTTCATAAACACATTCCTTATATTGTACCATATTTGTTTGTGTTAATATCATAACTGGCCATTGTAACTTACAGACAAATTTCATCCACCGAACTTTGTTTTGTCCCAAAAAGTTCACCAAACTTTCTATTGGTGTCAAAGTTAGTCATGGTCATCAGCCCCAGTAGTCAACCTAACAGGAAGTTCATGTGTCAATTATCATTGATGGCTACGTTCATATTTTTTTCCAGCGTGTTAAATGCGTGCACAGCAGTTATTCACCAAACTTCTCTTGGTTTCAAATATAACATGCCTTGACTTTCAAACCTAGTAAATGAACATAACATTCTCGTTGACAAGGAAATTGGGAAAACAGGATAAAATTGGCCTTCAAGAAGTAAAGGAATTGATAATATTCGCTCATGCAGCAATAACTAATTTATATGTAGGCAAAAAAAATAAAAAATAAATAAAAATTAACAGCAATCGTTAATTGGCACACAAACGGCAGCGAAAGTTGATTAATTTGATGCGAAAGTTGTAAATATTTGTCAGAGAAAATAAAGCTGTAACTTAGAACCTTATTTAAGAAATTAGAAAACAGAATCTGGTATATCTCAAGCAGCACATGCACATCCAATTCCAACTGGACCAACTCATTACTAGTGAAGGCTGAAACTGATTAATTGTAAGAGAAGATTATTTCCTGATTTTGAGAAAAAGAAAAATCTGCCTTAAACAAATAAGGAAAAGTCTTCTACATAATTATTTTAGCAGTTGGGGGGGTTTGCACTAGGATATGAATTTGTAGATCGCTTAAGAGATTGTATAGGTTTAGATTTATTTTATTTTATTTTATTTTTTTATTTTTGATAGGTATAGGTATAGGTTTAGATTTGGAATTAGGGCTTCCACTTTGAGAGAAGAATGGAGGCAGCACTGCGAGAGTATTTAGTGAATGAGAGAAAAATATTCAGATTATTAACTTAGGGTGAAGACAAGAAAACCGAAAAACAAACTGGCAGGACCTAAATACTTTTCGGTTCTCCATTAAAAACCAAGAACCAGACCGAACTGTCAGGTTCTCAGTCCCAACCGTCGAATCTTCCTCCCTATCCCCTTTCAGTGAAGATCTTGTACATACGCTCAGTTCTGTTCTAATCACTTCGATTCCCATAGCTGGCCGTTGGAATCAAACGAAGGTCAAAGGTCCAATTCCAGATTGGCAAGTCAGGGGGACTGTAAAGTACCAAAACCAAATAATTTTCCTATAGAACAAATGCCGAACTGGCCGGTTCGGGAGGTTGCGATCCAGACATCCAGTTATTGTACAAGTGAATTTAACCCACCCTACTCAAGTGTGAAGATGAAGTGCTGCATTCAATGCCGGGCTACCGCTATTAACTAAAGTTGCCATATGTAGAGAAGAAAAAAACACAACTTCTGGGGAAAACAAATTAAATTTCAGTTCTTCACTTCAGACATAGAAACGGACCAAAACAGCCAAGTACTCTGTTTAAATACCTAATCCCATCGTTTTTCTAAAGCATTTTGGTCAGATTGCTTCTTCAAGCATTAATCAATCAAACATTTCAAA
>NW_019241683.1:0-1688 GCF_002742605.1 Olea europaea var. sylvestris | reverse complement strand
TTTCCGATCAAACTGCCAAATTTCAGCCAATTCCGACATAGTCGAGAAAAATGACGAAATTGCCCCTGGCGCGAATTTTGTTTTCGATCAACAACTCAAATTTAAGCCAATTCCGACACAGTCGCGAAAAATGACGAAATTACACCCGGCGCGATTTTTGTTCTGGATAAACCCGTAAAATTTTTTCCCATTCCAACACAGTCGAGAAAAATGACGAAATTGCCGTCGGCGCGATTTTTATTTCCGATCAAACTGCCAAATTTCAGCCAATTCCGACACAGTCGAGAAAAATGACGAAATTACCGCCGGCGCGATTTTTATTTTTGATCAAACTGCCAAATTTCAGCCAATTCCGACACAATCGAGAAAAATGACGAAATTGCCCCCGACGAGATTTTTGCTCCCGATAAACCTGTCAAATTTGAGCCCATTCCGACACAGTCGAGAAAAATGACGAAATTTCCGCCGGCGCGATTTTTTTTCCGATCAAACTGCCAAATTTCAGCCAATTCCAACACAGTCGAGAATAATGACGAAATTGCCCCTGACGCGATTTCTGTTTCCGATCAACCAGTCGAATTTTAGCCAATTCCGACACAGTCGCGAAAAATGACGAAATTGCCCCCGGTGCGATTATTATTTCATATCAAACTGCCATATTTCAGCCAATTCCGACACAGTCGAGATAAATGACGAAATTGCCCCCGGGGCGATTTTTGTTTCCGATAAACCAGTCAAATTTTAGCCAATTCCGACGCAGTCGCGAAAAATGATGAAATTACACCCGGCGCAATTTTTGTTCCCGATCAACCTGTCAAATTTGAGCTCATTCCGACACAGTCGAGAAAAATGACGAAATTGCCCCCGGCGCGATTTTTATTTCAGATCAAACTGCCAAATTTTAGCCAATTCCGACACAGTCAAGAAAAATGACGAAATTGCCCCCGGCGCGGTTTTTGTTCCATACAAACCTGTCAAATTTGAGACCATTCCGACACAGTCGAGAAAAATGACGAAATTGCCGCCGGCGCGATTTTTATTTCCGATCAAACTGCCAAATTTCAGCCAATTCCGACACAGTCGAGAAAAATGACGGAATTACCCCCGGCACGATTTTTGTTCCCGATAAACCTGTCAAATTTGAGCCCATTTCGACACAGTCGAGAAAAATGACGAAATTTCCGCCAGCGCGATTTTTATTTCCGATCAAACTGCTAAATTTCAGCCAATTCCAACACAGTCGAGAAAAATGATGAAATTGCCCCTGACGCGGTTTTTGTTTCCGATCAACCAGTTGAATTTTAGCCAATTCCGACACAGTCGCGAAAAATGACGAAATTGCCCCCGGAGCGATTTTTATTTCAGATGAAACTGCCATATTTTAGCAAATTCCGACACAGTCGAGGAAAATGACGAAATTGTCCCAGGCGCCGTTTTTGTTCCCGAACAACCTGTCGAATTTGAGCCCATTCCGACATAGTCGAGAAAAATGACGAAATTGCCGCCGGCGCGATTTTTCTTTCCGATCAAACTGCCAAATTTCAGCCAATTCCGACTTAGTCGGGAAAAATGACGAAATTGCCCCTGGCGCGATTTTTGTCTCCGATCAACAAGTCAAATTTTAGCCAATTCCGACACAGTCGCGAAAAATGACGAAATTATACCCGGCGCGATTTTTGTTCCGGATA
>NW_019241682.1:0-1688 GCF_002742605.1 Olea europaea var. sylvestris | reverse complement strand
GCACAGTTAGAAATGAAGCGTCTTAAAAAATTTACTTGGCCTAGAAACCTTTGCAACTCCTTTTTATTGCTAGGTGGTTTGGCCTCTAAGATGGCCTTCGCTTTATTTTTATCAAGTTCAATCCCTCTCTTGTGTACTAAAAAACCAAGAAAATCCCCTGCATTAACACCAAATGCACAATTCAAGGGATTCAACTTTAGCTTATATTGCCTCATTCGTTCAAACGAACATTTTAACCGTTCGAAATGGTCTTTTTCTTTAATAGATTTGACTACTATGTCGTCTACATACACCTCAACAAACTTGCCTATCATGTCGTGAAAGATTAAATTCATTGCCCTTTGATAAGTTGCCCCTGCATTTTTTAGGCCGAAAGGCATGACCACCCATTCAAAACATCCTAAAGACCCAGGGCATCTAAAGGCAGTTTTGTGTATGTCTTCTTCAGCTATATAAATTTGATTGTATCCTGAATACCCATCCATGAAAGAATACATGACATGTCCGGCAGTTGAATCTACTAAAGAATCCACCGTGGGCATTGGATACTCACCTTTGTGTGAAGCTATGTTCAAATTTCTAAAGTCTATACACACCCTTAGTTTACCATTCTTTTTTAATACTGGCACAATATTCGACAACCATTCAACATATCTGGCTGTTCTTATAAAACCTGCTTTCAATAATCGCTCTATCTCTTTCTTAATCTCAGGGAGTACATTAGGAGCAAAACGCCTAGGAGGTTGCCTATGAGGTTTAAAATTAGGCTTAGTCGGTAACCTATGTTCCACCAAGTCTCTATCTAAACCAGGCATTTGTTCATATTCCCAAGCAAAACAATCTTTGTACTCTTTTAACAAAGCGATTAATTTATTACTAACCTCTTGGTCGAGCATCTGGCTGATGAACGTTGGGTGATCTTCTCCTTCATTGCCAATGTTTACTTTGATCAAAGGGTCTTGTGCTTGAGCGTATCCAGGTTTGGCAATCCACATCACTTCGTCGTCCAGTTCTCTTGTAAGTACTTCCTCTTCCAAACAGTCCACTTTGTTGACTTCTCGGCCAAGGCTTTGCTCTAACTCGAATACTACCAACTTGTCCTTCAACGCTTTTAGGGCAGTCTCTTCCTTTGCTTTGTCATTGCATTCCTTATTGAAAACCATCAGTCTGGCTTTTAAGGCCTGAATATCGGCCATTTGCTTTTGCAATTCAGAATCCATTCAAGATTCCTTGATTATTCTTTTACCAATCACTGGCTCTCCTAAGGCCACTATGTTTGGCCTCATCTGTTTGAACATCTCGGTGAGTGCGTCCACTGAGAATGGTTCTTCGCTTTGTGCAACAACTTGAGTTTCTTCCCCGTCTTGTACCACTCTGACAGGTCCATAGTTTCCTTCGTACATAAACTTTTCCACTGAGTTTGCTTCTGCGACAAAAGGCCTATGATCGGCCTGCACCACTTCTGCTTCGCCTTTGTCATTCCAAAAAATCAGGCATTTATGGAGCGACGAGGGTATACATCGACTTCCGTGTATTCAATCCCTTCCTAGGAGCACGTTGTAACTAGTAGGACCATCTATTACAAAGAAGACCGTGGTCCTAGTGGTCGTTCCTACAGTTATGTCCAATGGCATAACTCCCTTAGCTGAAGTTACTCCTCCATTGAAGCTGGTGAGGATGACTTCTGT
>NW_019241681.1:0-1688 GCF_002742605.1 Olea europaea var. sylvestris | reverse complement strand
AAGTGTGATTTCTTGTATTGATTATTGCATTAGTCCTTCAATGTTATATAAGGGAAGTATTTATATTGTTACATGTGAAATTGCAGCTCTTAAATGAGGTGGCACGTGGCCTCATCTCTTTAATTCAAACATCCAATCCTAGGCATTATCCTTGACTTGCTAACTTGCTGCGCATTTATTGCTTATGCAGAACCCCCATGTTATTAACAAGACTTGACATATATACTTATGACAAACGTTCCATCAATCATTCTAACAAAATCTTTACGTAGAAGGTCTCTTGGGAGAAATGATCATGGAAGATGTTCCTTCATGGTTCGGGGGCTTCTGCTCAGCTTCGGATTCGGTACTTCTGTCACTCACGTAGTACTTCCGCTTTAGGGCTTCGGCTATCTTCACAGGCCTCAGCGTATGGGCCTCGGCTTGAAGGGCCTCAGATATACAAACCACCTCGATTGGAGCGCCAAGTGGTTCAGATTGAATGGGTCATAGGCCCACGTAGGTTGGTCAAGTATGACAACACGTAACAATGACTTTATACTCAAATCAAATTACCAAAAAGGAAACTTATTTGATTTGTAAAGACTTATCTGCCAACTCATATCGTACTAAGCCAGCTTGTGATATGGATCAAATGATAATTCGTACCATCAAGAGCAATTAATAACGAGAAATAAGAAAAATGAAAGCAAGTAAAACACACAATTTAAGGTCTTACACTCTCGATGCAAGAGCTACATGCACCTGGTGTCACTACAGAGCTATACTATATTGGATAAGAGAATTGCAATATGTTTGAACCCATGTGTCTCTATTTTCTCTCTACTATGACGTGCAAAAAGAAGGCTCGCCCTTATTCCCTTTTTATAAGAGGAAAACACAACTTCTGTATGTAGGGGTGTCAACGAGCAGGCTCGCAAGTCGAAGCTCGTGGCTCATGCGCAACCTGATCAAAAAAAAGCTCGAGTTTTTTTATAACGAACCGAGCCAACGCTCGACTGAAATTTGGAGGCTTGACTAGGGCTTTTGACTCAGACCAAGCCTAGCCAGCTAGCTCACAATTTATTTTTATTTTTTTTTCAAATTCATGAAATATTCATATAAAGAAGTCAAACAAATTCTTCTTCTTGATTAAAATATAACAAAAAATATTCATATAAATACGAGAATATACGAATTAGAGTACAATTTTCAAGTGTATAAATATCTTGATATTCATTTGTAGAATCAAAAATATCGGAATAATGAATAGAAAATATCTTTTAAGTTTCAACACCAAAAGTTAACAAATAATATTATATTAACTTCTGTATGATAAAATTTAAATTTATATTAATAAAATATAACGAGAATACTAGTGAATATAATAATAAATTATAAATATCGATAGTTGTAGCATAATTATGAATATTAATTATGTAAGCAAATTTATATATAAGTTATACTTTATTGATTTAAATATTCATAAAAAAAAAATTAAAGATTGGCAACGAGTCGGGTCGAGCTTAGACAGAAACCATTTTCACAAGCTGGCCCATGCGGCTCGTTGGTTTGAGCCAAGTCTCGAAATTTGGGCTTGGCTCAAACTTTTTCTAGGCCAAGCCGCTATCCGCCCAAGTCGATGGGGTCATTTGCCATCCCTAAACATAAGAAAATATTAGGACAACTTAATAAATGTGTAGATTTCT
>NW_019241680.1:0-1688 GCF_002742605.1 Olea europaea var. sylvestris | reverse complement strand
TGTTCAAAAGCTATGCTCAATTCTTCGAACGCTGTCAGTCCAAATATGCGATGCACGTTCCTCAAAAAATGGTCAAAATCCCTCATACGTCACGACGAAGTGGTGAGTTCAATCCAGAAGGGTCGCTTCATTTCTGAAAAGTACTTATGGTCCCAAAACGGACACCGTCTGCAAAAGTTACGATCATTTCTTCGAAGGTCGACAATCCAGGAGTTCCAAATATGCGAGTTGTCGTTCTTTAAAAAATGGTTGAAAACCTTAATACGTCATTACGAAATCGTGAACTAAACCTGAAACGGTCGCTACATTTTCGAAAAGTACTTATGGTCCCAAAAACGGACACTGTCTGCAAAAGCTATGCTCAATTCTTCGAACGCCGTCAGTCCAAATATGCAGGTACACGTTCCTCAAAAAATGGTTAAAATCCCTCATACGTCACGAGAATGTTGTGAGTTCAATCCAAAACGGTCGCTACATTTTCGAACAGTACTTATGGGCCCAAAACGGACACCGTCTGCAAAAGTTACGATCATTTCTTCGAAGGTCGACAATCCAAGAGTTCCAAATATGCGAGTTGTCATTCTTTAAAAAATGGTCGAAAATCTTAATACGTCATTACGAAATCGTGACCTAAACCCGAAACGGTCGCTACATTTTCGAAAAGTACTTATGGTCCCAAAAACGGACACTGTGTTCAAAAGCTGTGCTCAATTCTTCGAACGCCGTCAGTCCAAATATGCAGGTGCACGTTCCTCAAAAAATGGTCAAAATCCCTCATACGTCGCGACGAAGTTGTGAGTTCAATCCAGAAGGGTCGCTACATTTTCGAACAGTACTTTTGGGCCCAAAACGGACACCGTCTGCAAAAGTTACGATCATTTCTTCGAAGGTCGACAATCCAGGAGTTCCAAATATGCGATTTATCGTTCTTTAAAAAATGGTCGAAAACCTTAATACGTCATTACGAAATCGTGAGCTAAACCCGAAACTGTCGCTACATTTTCGAAAAGTACTTATGGTCCCTAAAACGGACACTGTGTTCAAAAGCTTTGCTCAATTCTTCGAACGCTGTCAGTCCAAATATGCGGGTGCACGTTCCTCAAAAAATGGTTAAAATCCCTCATACGTCGCGACGATGTTGTGAGTTCAATCCAAAAGGGTCGCTACATTTTCGAACAGTACTTATGGGCCCAAAACGGACACCGTCTGCAAAAGTTACGATCATTTCTTCGAAGGTCGACAATCCAAGAGTTCCAAATATGCGAGTTGTCGTTCTTTAAAAAATGGTCGAAAATCTTAATACGTCATTACGAAATCGTGAGCTAAACCCGAAACGGTCGCTACATTTTCGACCAGTACTTATGGGCCCAAAACGGACACCGTCCGCAAAAGTTACGATCATTTCTTCGAAGGTCGACAATCCAAGAGTTCCAAATATGCGAGTTGTCGTTCTTTAAAAAATGGTCGAAAATCTTAATACGTCATTACGAAATCGTGAGCTAAACCCGAAACGGTCGCTACATTTTCGAAAAGTACTTATGGTCCCAAAAACGGACACTGTGTTCAAAAGCTATGCTCAATTCTTCGAACACTGTCAGTCCAAACATGCAGGTGCACGTTCCTCAAAAAATGGTCAAAATCCCTCATACGTCACGACGAAATTGTGAGTTCAATCCAGAAGGGTCTCT
>NW_019241679.1:0-1688 GCF_002742605.1 Olea europaea var. sylvestris | reverse complement strand
TTGGGCTTTACACTACTTTTCTATCCAACCCAAAACAAAATCTCCCCCATTACATCTACTTGACTCAGCCAATCAGCTCACCTACCATTAGCCCAAATAGCATAAGTATGATAGTATATAAATGCAAACCCTACTCTCCACAAGCCACAAACTTACGCATGGCTCCTTTGCCTCCACAATCCAAGTCGTCGTCGCCTCCGGAAATTTGTTACATTTGTTAGCCATTCTATTACTGCTGATCATGTAAAAACAGAGTTCGACGTTTTTCTAGACGAGCCAGTGTTGCCAAGGATAGATGGTTTTGATTTATTGACTAGGTGGAAAGCAAATTCAATAAAATATCCGACTTTACAGAAGGTTTTAAGAGATTATTAGCCATTCCAGTGTCTACTGTGGGATCTGAGTCGACGTTTAGTAGAAGTGGTAGATTTGTGAGTCCATATAAAAATAGGCTTCACCTAAAGACTCTAGAAGCTTTCATGTGTGCTCGGGATTGACTTTGGACTGATATTCATGGTATGATTTATTATTTTTTATACAATTCCTTTTATTGTTAATTTTTTCTATTGGGTGTACAAAATTCTACCCTTTCATCATACTTTAGAACTTGTGCAACATTTGGCGAGAAAGAAATTGACGAACAAGTACATTTTTTTTATTTAAATCTTAGTTTAGACCATTCTGGAATAGGTACTATCGTTGTATTCTTTACTTACATTTCTTATTTACTATATAGGAATCAACTTTGAGTGTTGATCTATGCTAGTAAGACTTGTGGGGGAACAATGAATCAAGTAATTTCGATGCACAATAATTAAGAATGAAGGAAAAGTTTAGTATTGTTATATTTATATATTGTTTGTTAAATTTGTATTTTGCAATTAAAAATTGGGATAATGTTTGTATTTTTGTTTGGAATAGTGTTTTTGTTTTCATTGACTTTTTTCAAAAATTATTTTATATCAATTTGATGGAAGAACCTATTAAAAATAATTTATTTTCGTGGTTATTAACCAAACCGAACCGTGCTGAATCGAGATACGAACCGAACCAATTTACATGATTATGATGCGATTATGGTATGGTAAAAAAATTGGTGATGCGGTTATGATTTTGGTCGAATCGACCCATAACCGAACCGTTGCCAACCTTATATTTAGGGTTTCTTGGAAATCATTCTTATGTATCCTTCATATTTGTTTGTAGTTGTCAGTTGTTGATTTTCATTTCTTATTTCTTTTTAATTATATTTTGTTCTCTTTGCCCATGTGGACTACTCTTAATTTTATTCACATAGATTTTCCAACAACATGACAATAACAATGTAATGAAGACACGTCCACACCGCCACCAAATGTTCATAGCTTAGACAAATTGATTCAGACTGAGAGATAGAGCATGAGATGTGTCACCTGTAGCCATCGCTGTCTTCCTTAACGACATTCTAATGTAATTTCTCATTCCTCCTTTATTTTTGATTGGTATACTCCTGCCAACAAGTGCAGTAGTCTGGTCTTATATCCAATATGTGATAGAAATATACCTTTCGTATCAATCTTGTTCAAGAATTACTAGACTAAAAGTTCTTTACATCATTATTAAATCTAGTTCTAATGGAATTCTTACATTTTTCAGTTTTTTAATTATAAAATGATGAATTACATTAAATAGCACTTTAATATCATACC